>NC_057809.1:562800886-562810143 GCF_018294505.1 Triticum aestivum | reverse complement strand
GGAAGCGGGCCGCGGGGGCCGGATCTGGGCCCGTCGGGCCTTGGCGGCGCGTAGGTCGGCGGCGGTGACGTGGCGGCGCGGGAGTGGTTGGCAGCGGTGGAGGACGCGTCCGGCGCCGTCTGGACGTGTCCGGTGGCGGCGGAGATGATTTTTTTTAGGCATTGGGGAAGGACCCATGGATTTCGGAGGGGGGCTATTTATAGGCATAGAGGGAGCTAGGAGTGTCCAAATGAGGTGCGGTTTTCAGCCACGCGATCGTGATCGAACGCTCTAGATGAAGGAGAGGGTTTTGGTGGGTTTTGGGCCAAATTGGAGGGGCGTTGGTCTGCAACACACACGAGGCCTTTTCAGTCCCTCGGTTAACCGTTGGAGCATCAAACGAAGTCCAAATGGTACGAAACTTGACAGGTGGTCTACCGGTAGTAAACCAAGGCCGCTTGGCAAGTCTCGGTCCAATCCGGAAATTTTTAAACCGCACACATGAAAGAAAGGTAGAAATGACCACCAGAAGAGAATGAAGCGCCGGAATGCAAAACGGACAACGGGGAAAATGCTCGGATGCATGAGACGAACACGTATGCAAATGCAATGCACATGATGACATGATATGAGATGCATGACAAAAACAACAACAACACACGGAGACAAAAACCCGAACCCGAGAAAATAAAATAACTTAACGCCAAAAACGACAAGAGTTGGATTACATATTAGGTAAATTACATCTGTGGTGTTACAACACTCCATCACTACGAAAGGATATCGTCCCGAGATCTAGGACTGAAAGAACGCCGGGTACTCATAACAGAGGTGATCCTCGCGTTCCCAGGTGGCTTCACGGTCGGAATGGTGTGACCACTTGACTTTGAGGAATTTGATTGACTTATTGCGAGTCTTGCGTTCAGTCTCTTCAAGAATAGCAACGGGGTGCTCACGATAAGAGAGATCTTCTTGGAGCTCAATGTCTTCGAAGTTGACGGTGCGGTCAGGAGTCTTGCAGCACTTGCAGAGCTGAGAGACATGGAACACGTCGTGCACATTTGCAAAGTTTGAAGGAAGCTCGAGTTGATAAGCGAGATTGCCTCTCTTGCTGATGATCTTGAAAGGTCCCACGTATCTAGGGGCAAGATTCCCTTTGATACCGAAGCGACGAGTACCTTTCATTGGAGAGATGCGGAGGTAAACATGATCTCCGATCTCGAAAGCCAAATCACGGTGCTTACTATCATAGTTGCTCTTCTGGCGCGATTGCGCTGCTTTGAGGTTATCTCGAATGACTTTACATATTTCCTCTGCCTCTGTGATTAAGTCATTTCCAAGAAGTTGACATTCACCGATTTCAGACCAGTTGAGAGGGTTACGACACTTCCTGCCATACAGAATTTCGAATGGGGCCTTGCCCGAACTTGCTTGAAAACTGTTGTTGTAGGAGAATGTAGCATATGGAAGACAATCCTCCCACTTCATGCCGAAGGAGATCACACAAGCCCTGAGCATATCTTCAAGAATCTGATTGACACGCTCGACTTGACCGCTAGTTTGAGGATGGAAAGTTGTGCTGAAGCAGATGTTGGTGCCCATGGCCTTATGAAAAGAATCCCAAAACTTGGAAGTAAAGATGCTGCCATGGTCTGACGAGATCACCTGTGGAATACCGTGCAGAGAGACAATCCGAGAGGTGTACAGCTCTGCCAATTGAGCTGAAGTGATTGACTCTTTGATAGGCAGAAAGTGAGCCACTTTAGTGAGTTTGTCGATGACAAAGAATATAGCATCATTGCCACGCTTGGACTTTGGAAACCCAGTCATGAAGTCCATCTCAATGTGGTCAAACTTCCATTCTGGAATGGCAAGAGGTTGGAGGAGACCAGCTGGCCTTTGGTGTTCTGCCTTCACCCTTCTGCAGACATCACACTCATTCAGGAACTGAGCAATCTCACGCTTCATTCGAGTCCACCAATAATCCTGCTTGAGGTCCTGATACATCTCCGTGCTCCCAGGGTGGATGGAGAGTAGTGAATTGTGAGCCTCATTCATGATAACTTTGCGAAGATCACCTTTGGGCACAACAATACGATCCTCGAAGAAAAGAGTATCCTTATCATCAAGGCGGTAGCACTTGTACTTGGGTTGACTCTTGGCAATCCCAATCTTCACCTTCTTCACCATAGCATCAAGAAGTTGAGCCTCGCGAATCTGCTCTTCCAAGGTAGGAGAGACTTGAAGGTTGGCGAGGAAACCTTGAGGAAAAACTTGCAGATTAAGTTTGCGGAAAGCTTCACAAAGCTCGGGTTGATAAGGCTTGAGAATCAGACTGTTGCAGTACGCCTTCCTGCTCAATGCGTCAGCAATTACATTGGCCTTGCCTGGAGTATACTCGATACTTGGATTATACTCTTGAATCATTTCGACCCAGCGAGTCTGCCTGAGGTTGAGATTAGGCTGAGTGAAGATGTACTTGAGACTCTTGTGGTCAGTGAAGATGTCCACTTTTCTTCCCAATAAGAGATGTCTCCAAGTCAAAAGAGCATGCACAACTGCCGCCAACTCGAGGTCATGAGTGGGGTAGTTCTTCTCGTTGGGCTTCAACTGGCGAGAGGTATAAGCCACAACTTTCTTCTCTTGCATCAACACTGCACCAAGACCTTGGAGAGAGGCATCGCAGAAGACCTCGAACGGTTTGGATTCATCAGGAGGAGTCAGAACTGGAGCAGTGACCAATTTCTCTTTCAAAGTGTTGAAAGCGATGTCACATTTCGGAGACCAAATGTACTTGACGTGCTTTTGGAGAAGATTTGAGAGAGGCTTCACGATCTTTGAAAAGTTCTCAACGAACCTTCGACAGTAGCTTGCGAGACCGAGGAAGCTACGGAGTTGCTTCACGTTCTGAGGTGGTTCCCAATTCACAATTGCAGACACCTTCTCAGGATTCACCGCAATGCCCTTGGCAGAGATGATATGCCCAAGATAAAGAACCTCATCAAGCCAAAATTCGCACTTTGAGAACTTGGCGTAGAACTGGTGTTCCCTGAGCTTATCGAGTACCAAACGCAAGTGCTTGGCATGATCTTCCTTGTTCTTCGAAAAGACCAGAATGTCGTTGAGATAGACCAAAACGAAGTCATTGGTGTAGGCATTGAAGATGAAGTTCATCATGTGAGAGAAAGTCGGAGGAGCGTTGACGAGGCCAAAAGACATGACAGTGTATTCATATGAACCATAGCTTGTCCTAAAAGCCGTCTTGGGAATATCTTGCTCACGGATTCGAATCTGATGATAACCCATACGAAGATCAAGCTTAGAGAATACTTGGGCACCTTTGAGTTGTTCGAACAGCTCGTTGATGTTGGGAAGTGGGTATTTGTTCTTGATAGTCTTCTTGTTCAATGGACGGTAGTCAACACAAAGTCGGTCCGTTCCATCCTTCTTCTTCACAAAAAGAACTCCACAACCCCACGAAGAGGAACTAGGTCGGATGAGACCCATTCGCTCTTGAATATCGAGTTGCTTCTTCAGCTCCTTCAACTCTTCAGGTCCGAGCTTGTAAGGGCGTTTGCAAACTGGTTCCATGCCAGGCTCAAGATCAATGACGAATTCAACTGGCCGGTGCGGAGGCATTCCTGGAAGCTCTTTTGGAAGGACGTCTTGATATTCGCAAACGACTGGAATTTGCAAGATGGCATCCAGTTCACCCTTCTCATTGAGAGAAAATAGACGGATGGTATTATCCCGAGCGGCAAAGACAATTACATCCTCAGACGAATGAGTCAATTGAATCTGCCTGGCTGCACAATCAAGCTGAGCCTTGTGCTTAGAAAGCCAATCCATCCCGAGAATAAGATCAATATCCGAGTTACCAAGGACCATTGGAGAAGCCAGAAACTTGAAATCACCCATCATGATAGAAATATCCGGAATCTCGTGGTTAGCAAGCAAACATTTACCCAGAGAGACAACTGCTAACGATTTATGCATAACTTGGGAAGTCAACTCATGCTTAGATGCAAAAGGTTTCGAGATGAAACAATGCGATGCACCAGTGTCAAAAAGTACTTTTGCAGGAACATCATTAACAGGAAGGTTACCCATGATGACATCTGGCGAGTCCTCTGCCTGAGCTGCATTCAGCAAGTTGACCTTGGCGTGCTTGGGGTTATGCTTGACCACAGCTGTACTTGCCGATCTCACAAGAGGAGGAGGAGGGAGACGCCTCTGATTGAAGCACTTGTTGGCATAGTGACCCTTCTGTTGGCACTTGTTGCACGTGACCTCTGAAAGCGGACGGTGATACGGAGCACTCGATCTTGGAGCTTGTGACAAAGTCTTGTTCTGAAAGCCAGGGTTGGGTGGGTGGGAAGATCCACTGCCACCTTTGCTCTTCTGATACGGCTGACGGAACGGAGGAGGAGGAAGCCAATGCTTCTGCTGCTTGGTCACTTGAGTAGAGGAAGAAGGAGTAGCATCTCTGACTCGCTTCTTGGAAGCATCACACTTCAGTTGAGCAGCCTCTTGCTTCAATGCCATGTTGTAGAACTCATCGTACCTCAAGGGCTCAAAGAGAACAAGAGCTAGCTGGATTTGTTCTCTGAGACCACCCCTGAACTGGTATATCATGCTCTTCTCGTCAGAGACGTCCTGCTTAGCAAAGCGGGCGAGCTTCTGAAACAACTTGTTGTAGTCATAGACAGACAAAGAGCCTTACTTCAGGTTGCGGAATTCCTCACGCTTGCTTTCAACCACGCTCTGAGGAATATGATGAGCTTTGAAGTCTTGACGGAATTCATCCTAGGTAATCACACGGCCACCTCTGGAATCCTTGTACTGCTGTAACCATTCTGCAGCTTGATCTTTGAGTTGGAAGGAAGCGAACTTTACAAAGTCCTCAGGCCTGACGTTACTGCACTCGAAATGCTTGCATAAGTCCACGAGCCAATCGTCAACATCAGTTGCCTCAACACAATTGCTGAAGGTCTTTGGCCCGTTAGCAAGGAACTGGTTGAGTGTAGCAAAGTGATTCTGATTGTTGCCTTGGTTGCCTTGGTTCGCTTGGTTGCGCTCTTGAAGAATTTGCATGATCAACTGTGTGTTTGCATTGGTTGCGGCCATCACAGCTTGCCATGCCTCCGGAGGAGGGGGAGGTGATGGCGGATCCTGATTCTGATTCTGATTGCTGCTCTTAGCAGGAGCCATCCTGAAGAGGGTGACATCCGTTAGCACATTGACAGATAAAATGAAGCTGAATCAAGCGGGATGAAATTGCAACATATAGTCTTCACATCCGAACAAAATGAACGAATGTATTCCACTTGAAATGGTCACATATCCATAAATTGAGAAGCCACTTAGAATTTAGGTAGAGGAATAAATCAACAAGGTACGGATCAAGAATGAATACTCGGTAAGAAATCCCAATCTCAAACCAAATATCCGTGGAAGAAGAGCTAGAGCTACAAGAATTCCCACCTATGAAACTCCCGAACCTTTCTGGTTATGCAATCAGGTGTTGGGGATACGGGGGAAGCATAATATCTCACCCAAATCTAGCAAATCCTACATCCAGCTGTATCCATCCTTCAATACATAACCGAGAAAAACTTCGGAAATCGTCTACCTCAACCTTCGAAAAGCATCCATTATACAATTTATGGCAATACTCCCGAACTCCCGCCCCAGTACTGGGTGGCGTCGAGGTTATCTCACCAACAACTGCATAAAAGAGATTTTCGATGTCGGCGTACTAAACTCAGGTATTCCAGAACTGCAACGATAAAATTGTGACGACAACACCTTGGAGCTCAACTCCCCGGGACACTGCCACAACCCCTAAATGACAGGAGGCACCAAGAACAATGTTCTCGTCACAAATCCACCGGAACGATTCCAAGATACCCGCGTGATCCTAAATTTTTTTTAGTGAAATTTGAGAAGAGAATAGACAAAACTCTACATCAGGAAGCCTCACCAGAGCGATGAAGGGACTGGGGAGTAAAAAGAATTCCTAAACTCTCCGATATATAATTCCTAAATGACTCAAAACATTTTTTTCTAAATTCAACGACGGCTGCTAAAAACGATCAATCAGTGGGGGCTCCTAAGGTCGGGGAAGGCTCTAATTACCAACTTGTAACGCCCTCGATGCGGCTATATCTCCTACGTGTCGAAGCACGACTTAGAGGCATAACTGCATTGAAAGCAATGTCGGAACAAAGGTAATCTTCACAACATCCCATGTAATACATAATAAGGGGAAAGGTAAAATAGTTGGCTTACACTCGCCACGTCAAACAAAGTACATAAATAGCATTACATCATCCAATCACTCATGGTCCGCTACGGTGCCAAAATAAAAGACCAACCCAACATGCGACACGGTCCCGATCGCCCCAACTGGGCACCACTACTGATCATCAGGGAAAGACACATAGTAACGGCGTGAGTCCTTGTCGAACTCCCACTTGAGCTCAAGCGCGTCATCTGGAACGGAGTCATCAGGCCCTGCATCTGGTTTGGAAGTAATCTGTGAGCCACAGGGACTCAGCAATCTCGCACCCTCGCGATCAAGACTATTTAAGCTTATAGGTAAGGCAAGGTAAATATGTGGAGTTGCAGCAAGCGACTAGCATATATGGTGGCTAACTTGCTCGGAAAAGAGAGCGACAAGAGAAGGTAATGCATGAACGAATACTAGAGTACAACCTGCGCAAACATTACTCCAACACCGTTTTCACTTCCCGGACTCCGCCGAGAAGAGACCATCACGGTAACTCACACAGTTGATTCATTTTAATTAAGTTAAGGTTCAAGTTATCTACAACCGGACATTAACAAATTCCCATCTGCCCATAATCGCGGGTACGGCTTTTGAAAGTTCAAATCCCCGCAGGGGGTCCCAACTTAGCCCATGACAAGCTCTCACGGTCAATGAAGGATATTCCTTCTAGCGGGAAGACCCGATCAGACTCGGAATCCCGGTTACAAGACATTTCGACAAGTTAAAGCAAATCCAGCAACACCGCCCGAATGTGCCGACAAATCTCGATAGGAGCTGCACATATCTCGTTCTCAGGGCACACTCAGATTGTCCAAACTTCCGGTAGGCCAGCCCAGAGTTGCCCCTAGTGGCCACCGGCGGCTGACGAGGTGGACCAACACTCAGAGGAGCACTGGCTCGGGGAGGTTTAAATAAGATGACCCTTGGGCTCCGGAAACCCGAGGGAAAAAGAGGCTAGGTGGCAAATGGTAAAACCAAGGTTGGGCCTTGCTGGAGAACCTTTATTCAAGGCGAACTCTCAAGGGGTTCCCATTATCACCCAACCACGTAAGGAACGCAAAAATCCGGGAATATAACACCGATATGACGGAAACTAGGACGGCAAGAGTGGAACAAAACACTAGGCGAGGGGCCGAGCCTTCCACGCTTTACCAAGTATATAGATGCATTAAGATAACAAGATAATATAGTGATATCCCAAAAAGAAAATAATGTTCCAACAAGGAACGGTCTCCAATCTTCAGCTGCAACTAGCAACGCTATAAGAGGGGCTGAGCAAAGCAGTAACATAGCCAATCAATGGTTTGCTAGGACATGGTGGGTTTGAGGTTTGGCATGGCAATTTGGGAGGCATGATAAGCAAGTTGTAGGCATCATAGCATAGGCATAGCAAAAGAGCGAGCATCTAGCAAAGCAAAGATAGAAGTGATTTCGAGGGTATGATCATCTTGCCTGCAAAGTTGTCAGAGTTGACTGGATCCTCGAAAGCAAACTCAACGGGCTCCTCGATAGCGAACTCGTCTCCCAGCTCTACCCAAACAAGACAAACAAGCAATAGGAACACAATCAACCACGTGCAAGGCTCAAACAACATGATGCAAACATGGTATGCTATGCGGGATGCGATATGTGATGCATATGCAAGATTTGACATGGAATGAATGAACCTGGACTCAACTTGGAAATCCAAGTGTGCCACTGGAAAGGTGAGGTGATTTCGGTTGAAATCGATATAAAGAACACCGGATTCGGAGACACGGTTTGGAAATGGCAAGCGATTCAAATATGACAACGGTCTGTGATATACCGCAAGTAGCCATCTAAATGCAACAAGACAAACATGCTACAACACTCAAACATGGCAACAAAATACATGGCAGGGATCCATTCATGATGCTTAACAAAAGATGAACACTGAGCTACGGCCAATTCATCCATTAGCGGGTTCAAACAAGCGTGGCAGAAGTGCAATTGGTAAACAGATTTCAGACTTAGTGAAATTAACACTTGTCTGGAATCTCAGATCAGGTAGCACACTTTGGAGCAAGAAAACTATATGCTACAGGAACTTAACATGGCAAAGCAAGGCATGGCATGGAGCTACTCAAAGAGATTAACAAAAGTCCCTGAGTGACCTTGAGCCAAAAGGGATCAGAAAATACAATTGCAAGCATGTGAACATGGCAAAAACTTAAACAGATCACAGACTTAGTGAAAAACTGGAACATGCAAATCAGATATCAAGTAGGCATGTTTACGACCTCGACGCACTCACTACAGAGCAAGTCATGACAATCTAAGCATACACCCATCAAAAATACACATTATACAACCTAGACATGGCAAGAACAAAACCATAGCATGCACGGACCAACTACAACATCCTCGGCAAAATCGCTAACAAGTAGACAATCTTCCCAGATTCACGAAATAGCAAAAGTAGAGCTCATGGGCATATCATGCACACAATAATCATGGCAAAAATGACAAAACGTCATTTGGAGCAGCAGATCTGGCAACTAACTCAAATAGCACTCTTCCAACAGCATTTCGGGCATCAAGATGAACTCAAATGAAAATGATGCAATGAGATGAAATGATGTGCTCTCTAAGGCGAACATTTTGATATGCTATACACCCAAAATGGAGTTACGGGTGCAAAGTTACGGCACGATGAACAAGGGCATTTGAATCTGGAAATCGGGGACTTAGAGAAATTCATCACCTCGCGGATCTAGGGTTTACTGTACACCCGGCGAGATCCATTGTTCACCCGCGAAGAAAATCGAGGTCGCCGGCGAGGATCCCTACTCCGGCGAAGAAGAGACGCCGCTCCGGCGCGGGGGAAGCCGGAGCCGGCGAGAGGAAGGACGGGACAGCGGCGGCGGCCGTCGGGTGCGGCCCCGGCACGGATTGGCGGCGGCGGGCGGTGTTCCGGTGGGGCGGCACGGTCGCCGGCGAGGGTGCAGCGGCCGGCGTCGACTCC
>NC_057809.1:562619258-562800473 GCF_018294505.1 Triticum aestivum | reverse complement strand
GGCCGGATCTGGACCCGTCGGGCCTCGGCGGCGCACGGGTCGGCGGCGGTGACGCGGCGGCGCGGGAGTGGTTAGCGGCGGTGGCGGACGCGGCCGGCGCCGTCCGGACGTGTCCGGTGGTGGCGGAGATGATTTTTTTTAGGGTTTGGGGAAGAAGGACCCATGGATTTCGGAGAGGGGCTATTTATAGGCATAGAGGGAGCTAGGAGTGTCCAAATGAGGTGCGGTTTTCGGCTCTGCGATCGTGATCGAATGCTCTAGATGAAGGAGAGGGTTTTGGTGGGTTTTGGGCCAAATTCGAGGGGTGTTGGGCTGCAACACACACGAGGCCTTTTAGGTCCCTCGGTTAACCGTTGGAGCATCAAACGAAGTCCAAATGGTACGAAACTTGACAGGTGGTCTACTGGTAGTAAACCCAGGCCACTTGGAAAGTCTCGGTCCAATCCGGAAATGTTTAAACCCCACACATGAAAGAAAGGTAGAAATGACCACCGGAAGAGAAAGGAGCACCGGAATGCAAAACGGACAACGGGGAAAATGCTCGGATGCATGAGACGAACACGTATGCAAATGCAATGCACATGATGACATGATATGAGATGCATGAAAACAACAACAACACACGGATACAAAAACCCGAACCCGAGAAAATAAAATAACTTAACGCTGGAAATGGCAAGAGTTGGATTACATATTAGGTAAATTACATCCGGGGTGTTACATTAATGTACTATAATTAACTTATTCTTTATTTATATTGGTGTAAACCTACTGTATTCCAACTTCTCTATGGTTCACACCCCCCCCCCCTATTCTACCCATAGATTCATCAAAATAAGTAAACAACACACGAAAAACAGAATCCGTCAAAACAGAACAGTGTGTAGCAATCTGGAGGTTTCGAATACTTCTATCACTCCAAAAATTCTGAAAAAATAAGACAGCCTAAATAATTTTTATATTGATCTACTGCACTTGGAATTGTTATTTTATCTCTCTCTGCTAAAAATTAAAATTATTTTCGTGAGCGCATACTTTCTGTTTTTATCAGCAAGATCAAACAACAATCACCCAAGAAGATCCTAAAGGATTTACTTGGCACAAACTATAATTAAAACATAAAAAACACAATCCTAATAGAGCATAGATAAATTATTTATTACTAAACAAGAACAAAAAGCAAAGAACAAAAATAAAAATTGGGTTGCCTCCCAACAAGCGCTATCGTTTAACGCCCCTAGCTAGGCAAAGAGATTTCAACGATGCTCACATGAAAGACAAGAATTGAAGCACAAAGAGAGCATCATAAAACACGTGACAAACACATCTAAGTCTAACATACTTCCTATGCATAGGCATCTTATAGGCAAACAAATTACCAAGGCAAGCAAAAACTAGCATATGCAAGGAAGCGGAAAGAAACAAAAGCAATCTCAACATAACGAGAGGTAATTTAGTAACATGAAAATTTCTACAACCATATTTTCCTCTCTCATAATAATTACATGTAGGATCATAAGCAAATTCAACAATATATCTATCACAAAACATATTCTTAACACGATCCACATGTATGCAAAGTTGACACTCTTCCAAAATAGTGGGATTAACATTAACTAAAGTCATGACCTCTCCGGACCCACTTTTATCAAAAACTTCATAAGATTGAACATTCTCCAAATATGCGGGATCTAAAGTTGAAACTCTTCCAAACCCACTTTCAATATTATTGCAAACATTATTATCAATTTCATATTCATCATGGGGCTTAAATAAATTTTCAAGATCATAAGAAGAATCACCCCAATCATGATCATTACAACAAATAGTAGTCATAGCAAAACTAGCATCCCCAAGCTTGAGGTTTTGCATATCATTAACACAATTTATATTAATAGAATTTATAATAACATCATTGCAATCATGCTTTTCATTGAAGGAGCTATCGTGAATCACTTTATAATTTTCTTCTTTCAACACTTCATCACAATTTTCAGATTCACGAATTTCAAGCAAAACCTCATAAAGATAATCTAGCGCACTCAACTCACTAGCAATTGGTTCATCATAATTGGATCTTTTAAAAAGATTAGCAAGAGGATGAGGATCCATATCAATAGATTTTTAGCAAGCGAGGATGCAAGCAAATAGAAGGCACATCGTAATACGAGCAAACAGAAGGACGAACGGAACAAGGGCGAAGAAAAGGAAAAGGTGAAGTGGGGGAGAGGAAAACGAGAGGCAAATGACAAATAATGTAATGCAAGGGAGAAGAGTTTATGATGGGTACTTGGTATGTCTTGACTTGACCGTAGATCTCCCTGGCAACGGCGCCAGAAATCCATCTTGCTACCTCTTGAGCATGTGCTGGTTTTCCCTTGAAGAGGAAAGGGTGATGCAGCAAAGTAGTGTAAGTATTTCCCTTAGTTTTTGAGAACCAATGTATCAATCTAGTAGGAGATAACATGCAAGTCACCTAGTACCTGCACAAACAATCAAGAACCTTGCAACCAACGCGATAAAGGGGTTGTAAATCCCTTCACGGTCACTCGCAAAAGTGAGATATGATAAAGATGGTAAGATAAATATTTTTGGTATTTTTGTTGTATAGATTGGAAAATAAAGATTGCAAAATAGTAAATGAGATGCGATGTAAATAAAAAGAGATGCAATATAATAAGAAAGAGACCCGGGGGCCATAGGTTTCACTAGTGGCTTCTCTCATGATAGCATGTATTACGGTGGGTGAACAAATTACTGCCGATCAATTGATAGAAGAGCGCATAGTTATGAGAATATCTAGGCAATGATCATGAATATAGGCATCATGTCCGTGTTAAGTAGACCGAAACGATTCTGCATGTACTAATATTACTCCACACATCGACCGCTATCCAGCATGCATCTAGAGTATTAAGTTCATAAGAACAGAGTAATGCATTAAGCAAGATGACATGGTGTAGAGGGATAAACTCAAGCAATATGATATAAACCCCATCTTTTTATCCTCGATGGCAACAATACAATACGTGCCTTGCTGCCCCTACTGTCACTGGGAAAGGACACCGCAAGATTGAACCCAAAGCTAAGCACTTCTCCCATTGCAAGAAAGATCAATCTAGTAGGCCAAATTAAACCGATAATTCGAAGACACTTGCAAAGATATCAAATCATGCATATAAGAATTCAGAGAAGAACCAAATATTATTCATAGATAAACTTGATCATAAATCCACAATTCATCGGATCTCGGCAAACACACCGCAAAAAGTATTACATCGAATAGATCTCCAAGAACATTGAGGAGAACTTTGTATTGAGAACCAAAGAGAGAGAAGAAGCCATCTAGCTAATAACTATGGACCCAAAGGTCTGTGGTAAACTACTCACACATCATTGGAGAGGCTATGGTGTTGATGTAGAAGCCCTCCGTGCTCGATTCCCCCTCCGGCAGATCGTCAGATAAGGCCCCGGATAGGATCTCACGGGTACAGAAGGTTGCGGCGGTGGAACAGTGGTTTCGTGGCTCCCCCTGATGTTTTTAGGGTATAAAAGTATATATATATATATAGGAGAAAGAAGTACGTCGGTGGAGCTCCATGGGGCCCATGAGGGTGGGGGTGCGCCTACCTCCTTGGGCGCGCCCTCCTGCCTCGTGGCCGCCTCGCGGACTTCCACACTTCCACTCCAAGTCTCCTGGATTGCGTTTGTTCCAAGAAAGATCCTCGCAAAGGTTTTGTTTCGTTTGGATTCTGTTTGATATTCCTTTTTCGCAAAACACTAAAATAGGCAGAAAACAGAAACCAACATTGGGCCTCCGGTTAATAGGTTAGTCCCAAAAATAATATAAAAGAGCATATTAAAGCCCATTAAACATCCAAAACAGATAATATAATAGCATGGAACAATCAAAAATTATAGATACGTTGGAGACGTATCACATGCACACAAGTAACAAATACATGCAACTCGACATGTAAAAGGGGTTGACAATCCCTTTAGGGTAACGACACCAAAAATTGGCAAACGGACGTGAGAGAGTTGTAAATAATGATAGAGCGAACGCCAAATAAAATAAATTGCAGCAAGGTATTTTTGTATTTTTGGTTTAATAGATCTGAAAATAAAAGCAAAGGCAAATAATATGAGAAAGAGACCCGGGGGTCGTAGGTTTCACTAGTGGCTTCTCTCGAGAAAAATAGCAAACGGTGGGTAAACAAATTACTGTTGGGCAATTGATAGAACTTCAAATAATCATGACGATATCCAGGCAATGATCATTATATAGGCATCACGTCCAAGATTAGTAGACCGACTCCTGCCTGCATCTACTACTACTACTCCACACATCGACCGATATCCAGTGATGTCTACTATGCAACCTTCTTCTTGTAGACGTTGTTGGGCCTCCAAGTGCAGGGGTTTGTAGGACAGTAGCAAATTTCGCTCATGTGGATGACCTAAGGTTTATCAATCTGTGGGAGGCGTAGGTTGAAGATGGTCTCTCTCAAACAACCCTATAACCAAATAACAAAGAGTCTCTTGTGTCCCCAACACATCCAATACAATGGTAAATTGTATAGGTGCACTAGTTCGGCGAAGAGATGGTGATACAAGTGCAATATGGATGATAGATATAGGTTTTTGTAATCTGAAAATATAAAAACAGCAAGGTAGCAAGTGGTAAAAGTGAGCGTAAACGGTATTGCAATGCTAGGAAACAAGGCCTAGGGTTCATACTTTCACTAGTGCAAGTTCTCTCAATAATAATAACATAACTGGATCATATAACTATCCCTCAACATGCAACAAAGAGTCACTCCAAAGTCACTAATAGCGGAGAACAAACAAATATATTATGGTAGGGTACGAAACCACCTCAAAGTTATCCTTTCTGATCGATCTATTCAAGAGTCTGTAGTAAAATAACATGAAGCTATTCTTTCCCTTCGATCTATCATAGAGTTCATACTAGAATAACACCTTAAGATACAAATAAACCAAAACCCTAATGTCACCTAGATACTCCAATGTCACCTCAAGTATCCGTGGGTATGATTATACGATATGCATCACACAATCTCAGATTCATCTATTCAACTAACACAAAGAACTTCAAAGAGTGCCCCGAAGTTTCTACCAGAGAGTCAAGACGAAAACTTGTGCCAACCCCTATGCATAAGTTCATGAGGTCACGGAACTCGCAAGTTGATCACCAAAACATACATCAAGTGGATCACGTGATATCCCATTGTCACCACATATAATCACATGAAAGACATACATCAAGTGTTCTCAAATCCTTAAAGACTCAATACGATAAGATAACTTCAAATGGAAAACTCAATTCATCACAACAGAGTAGAGGGGGAGAAACATCATAAGATCCAACTATAATAGCAAAGCTCACGATACATCAAGATCGTGCCAACTCAAGAACACGAGAGAGAGAGAGAGAGAGAGAGAGATAAAACACATAGCTACTAGTACATACCCTCAGCCCCGAGGGTGAACTACTCCCTCCTCATCATGGAGAGCGCCGGGATGATGAAGATGGCCACCGGTGGGGGATTCCCCCTCCGGCAGGGTGCCGGAACAGGGTCCCGATGGGTTTTTGGTGGCTACAGCGGCTTGCGGCGGCGGAACTCCCGATCTATTGTGTTCCCCGATGTTTTTAGGGTATATTGATATATATATATATAGGCGAAAGAAGTCGGTCAGGGGAGCCACGAGGGCCCACGAGGGTGGGGGCGTGCCCAGGGGTAGGGCGCACCTCCCTGCCTCATGGCTTCCTCGAAGCTTCCCTGACGTCTACTCCAAGTCTCCTGGATTGCTTCCATTCCAAAAATAACTCTCCTGAAGGTTTCATTCCATTTGGACTCCGTTTGATATTCCTTTTCTTCGAAACACTGAAATAGGCAAGAAAACAACAATTTGGGCTGGGCCTCCAGTTAATAGGTTAGTCCCAAAAATAATATAAAAGTGTTTAGTAAAGCCCATATACATACAAAACAGATAATATAATAGCATGAATACTTCATAAATTATAGATACGTTGGAGACGTATCAGCATCCCCAAGCTTAATTCCTGCTCCTCCTCGAGTAGGTAAATGATAAAAGAAAGAATTTATGAAGTGTGAATGCTAGCAGGTGCACAAGTTTGATCAATGGTAATTTCAATCACCTTTTCTAGCATAATTATATATCATAACAGTAGCTCAACTCATAGGACTTCTCATGATCAAGTAACAAGCTTTTCACATGTTAAAGTATAGATCATAAACTTTCTTGAAAACTAACAAACCGTGTTATTAGTCATCAAACAATTACAATTCATCTTATTTTCAGGAAGGGTCTATGTCAGAGCTTTGATTCAGCAAACTTCACATACTCAACTATCATTTAGTCTTTCACAATTGCTAACACTCACATGATATTTATGGGTTCAAAGTTTTAATCAGACACAGAGAAAGATAGGGGCTTATAGATTCGCCTCCCAACCTTTTACCTCAAGGGTAATGTCAACAATAATAGTTCATGATGCCTTACATCCTATTGGATATATAAATCAGGATCTTTTCCAACACAATGTGCTTTCCAAATGATAAAATGTAAAAAAGGAAAGGTGAAGATCACCATGACTCTTGCATAAGGTATAAGACGAGAATGAAAGATAGGCCCTTCGCAGAGGGAAGCAGAGGTTGTCATGCGCTTTTATAGTTGGATGCACAAAATCTTAATGTGAAAGAACGTCACTTTATATTTCCACTTGTGATAGGGACCTTTATTATGCAGTCTGTCGCTTTTATTACTTCCACATCACAAGATCGTATAAATCTTATTTTCTACACACTAATAGATCATACATATTAAGAGAGCATTTTTTATTGCATGCACATATGACAACTTATTTGAAGGATCTTACTCAATACATAGGTAGGTATGGTGGACTCTCATGGCAATACTGGTTTAAGGGATGTTTGGAAGCACAAGTAGTATCTCTACTTGGTGCAAAGAATTTGGCTAGCATGAGGGGGAAAGGCAAGCTCAACATGTTGGATGATCCATGACAATATACTTTATTTCAGATATAAGAAAACATAACCCATTACGTTGTCTTCCTTGTCCAACGTCAACCTTTTAACATGTCATATTTTAATGAGTGCTCACAATTACAAAAGATGTCCAAGATAGTATATTTATATGTGAAATCTCTCTTCCTTCAATATTGTTTCATGAATTGTTCAAGTGACCAATACAATGTTTGCTAACCTTCAATAAATTTACCACCTCTACTTATTATATGTGAATTCATTACTCCCCATGGGATAAGCATATGAAACATATATAATTTCAGATTTATTATATTCAATTCATTCAACCATTTACTCATAGGATATATGTGAAGCACGTGAATGAATAACAAACTACTCCGAAAGATATAAGTGAAGATCAATGAGTAGTTAAATAACTATTAGGCTATGTGAAGACTCTCCCATTTAATAATTTAAGATCTTGATAATTTATTCAAACTGCAAGCAGAACAAAATAAAATTACATCTAAGAATAGCAAACATCATGTGAAGAAGCAAAAACTTAGGATCAACTGATACTAACCGATAGTTGTTAAAGAAGAAAGGTGGGATGCCAACCGGGGCATCCCCAAGCTTAGACGCTTGAGACTTCTTGAAATATTATCTTGGGATGACTTGGGCATCCCCAAGTGTCGGTGTCAAAACCGGCGGATCTCGGGTAGGGGGTCCCGAACTGTGCGTCAAGGCCGGATGGTAACAGGAGACAAGGGACACGATGTTTTTTACCCAGGTTCGGGCCCTCTCGATGGAGGTAATACCCTACTCCTGCTTGATTAATATTGATGATATGGGTAGTACAGGAGTAGATCTACCACGAGATCAAGGAGGCTAAACCCTAGAAGCTAGCCTATGGTATAATTGTTGTGTATGGAGTTGATTCCCTACGGACTACAACCCTCCAGTTTATATAGACACCGGATAGGGTTAGGGTTACATAGAGTCGGTTACAATGGTAGGAGATCTTGAATATCCGCATCGCCAAGCTTGCCTTCCACGCCAAGGAAAGTCCCATCCGGACACGGGACGAAGTCTTCAATCTTGTATCTTCATAGTCCAGGAGTCCGGCTGAAGGTATAGTCCGGCTACCCGAACACCCCCTAATCCAGGACTCCCTCAGTAGCCCCCGAACCAGGCTTCAATGACGATGAGTCCGGCGCGCAGATTGTTCGGCATTGCAAAGCGGGTTCCTCTCCAAATCTTGTGTACCTGTAGGAATAATGTCCGATTTTTGTAATGTAGTGCTCCTCGGCTTCCACGCCCAATATTGGTCGTCTTCCACGTGTTCAAACGAATGCGAAAAGCCAGGGTGTTTTTACATCCACACCCCTAGCCGTATAAACGAGCCGCCTATTTAACGGGATGGGGATTTAGGTCAAACCCACATCTTCTCCTTTCTGTGAGTTATCATCAGAGCGCTTCCAGCAAAGGTCCATTCCAACATGACCAGCCGTCGCAGCTCCTCCCCTCGCCCCTCCGGTCCCAAACCCGAGGACTGGGAGAGTTGCACCATCCCGCATAGCGAGTTAGCGTCACTTCAGGCCAAGGAATTTCTCCCTCAGGCATACATGGTCCTGGTCCGAGCCGGTCTCGCCACCTATAATGGCGGAAAACAAGCGGAGAGCACCCCCAATCCTTCTAAAGGAGAGAGGGTGTGCCTCGTCCCCTATCAAATAAGGGGACTGGGATTTCCAATTCACCCATTTCTCCGCGGGCTTCTGGAGTTCTATGACCTCCAGCTGCACAACCTCACGCCCGCCTCCGTATTGCATATTGTGGGTTTCGTCGCCCTTTGCAAGCTATTTTTAGGCGTTGAGGCTCATTTCGCGCTGTGGAAGAGGTTATTCTGCCTGGTGCCCCGTTCTAAAGAGGGGTCTATATACCAAGTGGGCGGAGCCGAAGTATGGCGCATCGCCGGGACCGGATACCTATCCGGAACCCCGAAGAAGGCGTCCTAGGACTGGCCTTCAGAATGGTTTTATATAGATGACGTCCCGCTACCGGACCCTATCCGGGTCGGTCTCCCTGAGTTCAACAGTGCTCCATTGAAGAAACGCTTGAGCTGGTGTCCGCGAAGCTCTTAGAGAGAAAGCGACAGAGACGTCCTTTACCTGATGTGCTAGATAAGACTGTTGGCTCATTCCGGACTAACCATGATTGGAGTCATGGCCGCATGCATTATGCGGGGGGTGCAGCCACTTCAATATAGAGGCCACCCCATGTGGGATTTCAACGGGGAGGATGACGCCACCCATTACGGTCGTAAGGGGCCGGCTTCAGCTGCCGCCGTAGTAAAGATCGTATCCTCTTTGTACAAGGGAGAAAAGGAGGAATTCCTCCGTGTCAACCCACAGGCCGGATTTATTATGTACGATCCTCCAAGTTGGGTAAGTGAACAACTGCGCTTGCCCGTTTGTTTTGTACTCCCACGGTTAGATATGTAGTCTAACGACTTCAATGCAGGAACTGCAATAGGTGGTAAAGGATATAAACATCCGCCCTCCACAACCCGAGGACCCAGAACAGTCCCTCGATCCGGACTCAAAGAGGATCCGGACATATCGGTGGAGCTTATCGACGGGGTGTTCTATCAGCTAAGCAAGGACAATACCTTCGTAGCCATCACGGCTGATTACCCAGGGTTAATCCCGGCCTCCCAGGTGACAGAAACCGGAGTCTCATTCCCTTGAGAGAGATTCCACTCTCACGTATTTCGGTGTTTCTGACGACAACCATGTTTTGCAGGGGAGATTTCCGAGGCAGGAGGCCAAACCTGCGGCAGCTAGCCAACGAGGGGCCGCAGGGCCCCGGGGGGCAAAAAGGAATGTAGTCCGGACTGAGATGCCGGCGCAAAGGTATAGCGGCACCCTCTTCTTCCCTGGTGTTATTCTATCCGGGCATATTAACGTTCGTGCTATCTTCAGAACGAAGAGACCTCGTCGGACTATATCCGGAGAGGTTGCCAATCGCGCCTCCACCAGCCAGGCTCCAACGTCTGGCCAGGAAGCGGAGGCGAGCACAAGGCGCGCACCGGATGCTCCTCCGACAGAGGATGCGGACAGGCTGTCTGCCACAAATTCTGAAGTGGAGAGTGCCATGAACCACAGGCGTCGCCGGACAGTTCTACGTGATGCTTGTTTCTCCCAAGAGGCTTTAGATGCCTTTAATTCTGGAGATGCATACCTTCGTGCCGCTCAAAATGGTTTAGCCAGAGCCACGGAGCAGTATGTAAAAGACATACGGGTAAGAAAATTTTGGTCAATATATATATATATATACCCATAGCCCCCGAGACTTGAAACAGTTAGAACAGCCAGAGCCACGGAGCAGTATGTACAGAGAAGAATATTGTACTGTCCCAGGAGCTGGAAAAGTGCAAGGCCCAACTAGAGGCCGCACTAGCCGCAGCAGGGGAGTCCAAAGAGACCCCCTCAGGTAAGATACACTTCGAAAGATTAGTATTGTGCGGTGTGGGTGCAAATCTGACAAATCATGTTGCAGATGGCGCCGGACTCGATCCGGAAAAGCAACAACTCTTACGCCGGCTAAAGGCCGGTGAGAGTACGTTGACAAAGGTGAGGTGAGAGAAGAATGATCTTCAGGATGCCAACACCAGGCTGGACGTCGAACTTAAAGATGTTCGTGGCCAGCTGTCGGACTCCACGAAGGAGAATCAGCGGCTTCGATGCGGCATATTTAGTAAGTGCTTGAACGAACTTTGAAAAAAGAGTTCGGCGAGGAAGTCGACTAACAGAGTAATGTCTGTAGGTATGCTCACAGGTCGTCCTGCAGAGGAGATGCCCGGTTCTACGGGTGACCTTCTTCCCGAACTCATGCAACTGCACGAGCGAATTCGGCAGGCGATGCGAGGTGTTGCCCAAGCCTTATGGCCTGCCCACTCCATGCCCGAGGGCCTTGGAGAGCTTGCGGAGAAGCTGAAGGGAGCTCGGCGGCGCTTCCGGTTGTGGAAGATATCGGCCTGCCGACAAGGCGCTAGGGAAGCCTGGGCCATGGTGGAAACCCATTTTACAAAGTCTGACCCAAACCACATGGCCGAGGTCGGACCAGTGGGGCCTGACGGGAAGGAGATCCCTGTGAGCTTAGTATACGGCCAAGTAGAGTTGGCCGCGAAGTATTCCCAGCAGGACTGTAAATTTGACAGCCTGTTAGATGGTATAGAAGAGGAATACAATTAGTCAGAATGACTATGTAATTTTGAATTGACATGTGTAATGCCTTCTAGCCGGATTGTAGATCGTTTGTCGTTGCCGACCTTTTCGCTTCAACCTCGGGACCTGACGGTCCGGAGTGTGTCCGAATACCATAGCGGTTATATAAGAACCATGGTATGCGTGGAGACCAGGCGTAGGGGTCATTAGTGCTTTATCAGACAAGTGCCCAACTAGTTATGTTATATTACATGGTTAGTAAGAAACATCTTCCAGAGAGAATAGTTCCGTTAGGGGTTCCTTTCGCTGGGAGGCATGCCCTAAAGTGCATGTCCGGACTGCGTAAAAAGACGCAGAAAAAAGCATCTGGGGGCGCATAGAATGAGTAAAAAGATCATCTTTTATCTCACCGACCGAATATTCCCTTAAGAACGCTAGCTTTCGGCTTCACCCAGTCTGAGGTACACATCCGGCTGACCCGGCAGTAACAATCGCAGAGGTGCTCCCTTTACCGCCTAGCCGAACAATCGGGAACGTAGGGGTAAGCACAGGAGCCAGGCAACCCAGCTTGGCCAAAACTTAAGTCATATCGATGCATATAATGGTGAAAAAAAGGGTACATGCGGAAGTTTGACGCATGTGTTGGGCGTGAAGCCCGTATAAATAAGCTTCTGTTAAAGAAGCCCCCAGGTTTAATGAGCGCGAGTGGCGCGTCACTAGATGAGCCTTTAACGGCTATAAAAGAAAAGAGGGGAAGGAGAGAAATGTAAGACAGAAAAATGCAAAAAATGGATAGAGGAAGGAGACGAACACAGAGTCCGGCGCTAGGCATAGAATCTTCGGAGACGGGTGGCGTTCCACGGGTTCGGCTCGAGTCGGTTATCCGACACATCTCACAGGCGGTACGCCCCGCCAGTCAGGACTTGGTCGATTATGAATGGACCTTCCCACTTGGGCTTGAGTTTGTCCTTTTCCTTATCCGGCAGGCGTAGAACTAGTTCGCCAACATTATAATTTTTGGCCCGTACTTCTCTACTTTGATATCTTCGGGCCTGCTGTTGATAAAATGCGGAACGGGCTTTTGCCACGTCACGCTCCTCCTCTAGGGCGTCCAAGTTGTCCTGCCGATCGAGCTTGGCTTCTCTTTCTTCGTACATGCGCACTCTAGGTGAGTCATGAATTATGTCGCAGGGCAGAACTGCCTCTGCGCCGTACACCATAAAAAATGGTGTGTATCCGGTGGTGCGATTTGGCGTGGTCCGCAGCCCCCATAGCACGGAGTCGAGCTCCTCTACCCAGTGCGTGTTAGATTCCTTGAGGGACCGCACCAGTTTGGGTTTAATGCCGCTCATGATAAGACCATTTGCACGTTTGACCTGGCCGTTGGTTTGTGGGTGATAGACGGAAGCATAATCGAGCTTGATGCTCATGTTTTTGCACCAGAGTTTTACCTCGTTGGCGGTAAAGTTTGTACCGTTATCGGTTATGATGCTGTGGGGGACGCCATAACGGTGTACAACCCCGGATATGAAGTCTATCACAGGTCCGGATTCGGCCGTTTTAACAGGCTTGGCTTCTATCCATTTGGTGAATTTATCCACCATGACCAGTAAGTATTTTTTCCTATCGGTCCCACCTTTAAGGGGTCCGACCATGTCAAGCCCCCAGACCGCAAAAGGCCGGGTGATGGGTATAGTTTGGAGTGCGGTGGGTGGCATATGGCTTTGGTTGGCAAAAAGTTGGCAACCAGCGCATCGTTGGACTAGGTCCTGAGCGTCTGCCCGGGCCGTCGGCCAATAAAATCCTATACGGAAAGCCTTGCTAACAAGGGACCGAGCAGCGGCGTGGTGACCACCGAGTCCGGCATGAATTTCAGCCAGAAGGTTCCGCCCTTCCTCTTCGGAGATGCACCTTTGAAGGACTCCGGTAGCGCTTTTCTTATAAAGCTCTCCCTCATGGACTCTATAGGCTTTAGATCGCCGCACTATGCAGCGGGCCTCGTTTTGGTCCTCCGGGAGTTCCTGCCTAGTAAGGTAGGCTAGGAATGGTTCTGTCCACGGGGTGATGAATGCCATTATTACATGGGCTAAAGGTGTAATTTCATTGGCAGAGCCTCCAATTGTGTCAGATTGTTCGGCGTCGAATGGTGTAGCTGGGCCCGGGCTGTTATTTGCGGGTTCCCCCTCCCATGCTACGGATGGCTTGAACAATCTTTCCAAAAAGATGTTGGGGGGGACTGCATCGCATCTTGCTCTGATGCGTGCTAGGACGTCCGCTGCTTGATTGTTTTCTCGGGCTATATGGTGAAACTCCAGCCCTTCGAACCGAGCTGACATTTTTAGGACGGTGTTGCGGTAAGCTGCCATTTTTGGGTCCTTGGCGTCGAAGTCTCCATTTATTTGGGATATCGCGAGGTTTGAATCCCCGCGTACCTCTAGGCGCTGGATACCCATGGATACTGCTATCCGGAGGCCATGTAGGAGGGCCTCATATTCGGCTGCATTGTTGGAATCCATGTACATGATCTGGAGCACATATTGGACTGTGTCTCCTGTGGGGGACGTCAGGACGACGCCAGCCCCCAGTCCGGCCAACATTTTGGAGCCGTCGAAATGCATAATCCAGTTTGAATATGTGCCGTACTCTTTAGGGAGCTCAGCCTCCGTCCATTCTACGACGAAGTCGGCCAAAACTTGCGATTTAATAGCTCGCCGTGGCTTATAGGTTATATCGTACGGGAGAAGCTCGATGGCCCATTTTGCAATCCGGCCCGTTGCGTCGCAGTTGTTGATAATATCGTTGAGTGGTACTTCCGAGGCTACTGTTATGGAACACTCTTGAAAGTAGTGTCGTAGCTTCCGGGATGCCATGAATACTGCGTATGCAATCTTTTGATATTGCGGGTACCGTGATTTGCATGGAGTGAGGACGGTGGATACGTAGTAGACTGACCTTTGAAGGGGGAATTTGTGTCCATCCGTTTCCCGCTCGACAACGAGTACTGCGCTGACAACTTGATGTGTTGCTGCAATGTACAATAACATTGGTTTGCCGGTGTTCGGCGCGGCCAGGACTGGGTTTGTTGCCAATATGACTTTTATTTCATCAAGTCTGGCCGTGGCGGCCTCCGTCCACTCGAAGTGTTCGGTGCACCGAAGGAGGCGATAGAGGGGTAGTGCCTTTTCTCCCAAGCGGGAGATGAAGCGGCTTAAAGCCGCCACGCATCCGGTTAATTTTTGTATTTGTTTGAGGTCCTTTGGGATATCCAATTGTGACAAAGCTCGGATCTTGGCTGGATTTGCTTCAATTCCTCTACCGGATACAATGAAGCCCAAGAGCTTTCCGGCTGGAACGCCGAAGACACATTTTTCCGGGTTGAGCTTGATGTCATATTTTCGGAGGTTATCGAATGTAAGCCTCAAGTCGTTTACTAGAGATTCGACATGTCTTGATTTGATGACCACATCATCCACATACGTCTCCACTGTTTTGCCGATCTGATTTGCCAGACATGTCTGGATCATGCGCTGATATGTTGCGCCGGTGTTTTTTAGCCCGAAGGGCATTGTGTTGAAGCAGAATGGGCCGTATGGTGTGATGAATGCTGTTGCAGCTTGGTCTGATTCTGCCATCTTGATTTGATGGTAACCGGAGTATGCGTCGAGGAAACACAACAAATCGTGTCCTGCGGTGGCATCGATAATTTGGTCGATGTGGGGGAGGGGGAAGGGATCCTTTGGGTAAGCCTTGTTAAGGTCTTTAAAGTCGACACACAGGCGCCAGGATTTGTCCTTCTTTGGTACCATCACCAGGTTTGCTAGCCAGTCCGGATGTTTTATGTCTCTGATGAATTCGGCCTCCAATAGCTTGGCTAGCTCCTCTCCCATAGCCTGTCTCTTGGGTTCGGAAAAACGCCAAAGGGCTTGTTTGACAGGTTTAAATCCTTTTAGGATATTTAAGCTGTGTTCGGCCAGCCTGCGTGGGATCCCTGGCATGTCTGAAGGGTGCTAGGCGAAGATGTCCCAGTTCTCTCGTAGGAACTCTTGTAGTGCGGCGTCTGCATCAGGGTTCAGTCATGCCTCGATTATCACATCCTTCAGTAGTGCGGCGTCTGCATCAGGGGTCCGTTGGATGGACCTGGAATTTGACTATTTCGTCGGCTGGCTTGAAGGATGTGGATTTGGATCTCTTATCGAGTATCACATCATCCCTGTTAACCGTGGAGCGCAGCGCAGTCAGTTCCTCGGCCACTAAGGCTTCGGATAGCGCCTCAAGGGCTAATGCGTCCGTCTTGTTTTCAGCACAGAGTGCTATGTCCGGATAACTAGCTAGAGTGATAATTCCATTCGGCCCGGGCATCTTAAGCTTCATGTACCCGTAATGGGGTATTGCTTGGAAGATTGTGAATGCTTCTCGCCCTAGTAAAGCGTTATATCCGCTCTTAAACGGGGCCACTTGAAATGTGACTTCTTCGGACCTGTAATTATCCGGCGTGCCGAACACCACATCTAGAGTGATTTTTCCTGTGCAGCGCGCTTCCCGACTGGGGATTATTCCTCTAAAGGTTGTGCTGCTTCGCTCGATGCAGTTCCAGTCTATTTCCATTTTTTGAAGGGTTTCCTTATAAATGAGGTTCAGTCCGCTGCCTCCACCCATGAGCACCTTGGTGAGGCGAAAGCCGTCCACTATGGGACTGAGGACCAATGCGGCTGGTGCTCGGGCTGTTCGGAATCTAGGTTCATCACTTGCGTTGAAGGTAATAGCAGTCTCGCTCCATGGATTTATTGTTGCAACTTGATAGACTTCGGCGAGGCTGCGGAGTGTTCTTTTTCGCATATTGTTTGATGCGAAAGTCTCGAAGAGTGTGAGAACGGTACTGGTGTCCTCGGGCTGGCTTTCTGCGGCCTCCAGAATTAAGAGGTCCTCGCCAATTTTGGCCAGCTGTCGGAGTATCCAACACGCTCTAAGGCTGTGAGTTGGTGTGGCGTCCTCTGTACTGTGAATTCTATAGGGTCCATGAAGCCACCTTTCCAGTACGGTTCCATGCCCTGTAGAGGGTTTTGGTTTTTTGGTGTTTATCCCAGGTGTCCTATGATGATGCACCCTCTTAGTTCGGACGGTATTACTATTCAAGGCCGGATTATCCCAAAACTTTATTTTGGTTTTCCAGGCGCTTTCCATCGCACAGTATTTTTGTACTATGGACGCCAAGTCAGCGAAGCGTGTAATATCACGACGACTTACGGTGTTAAGGATTCCCTCATCCGTGCAATTACTACAGAAAATTGAGATTGCGTCTCCCTCGCGGCAGTCCTTTATCCTGCTCATAACCAGGAGGAATCTGTCCCAGTAATGATGTACTGTTTCCTCGGGCCTCTGCCTGATTTGGGAGAGATCGCTTATGTTCGGGTGGGCGGGTATCGTTGAATCTGAAACCTCGCCCAATCCAAGATTCGGAGGCCGAAGAGTTTCCGAACTCTGAAGTTCGGATTCTTGGATGTTGTCCAACGAATCTAGCCCGTTGCCTGATCCTAAGCTCAGGTCTTGAGTTACATCCTCCTCTCCACGGGTATCCGGCTTGGAGGAGTCGGGAATTCGGACGTAGCTAGTCCTTAAAATAGATGAAAGGTCGCCACACTGCGCCTCTACCACGGCAACATGGTGGGAGACTTGGGGAGAGTTAATTTCTCTTAGATCGGGTTTAAGCCCAACCTGGTCGTAATCCGTAGCGACCCCCAGGGCGGCAATGCGATCCAAGAGCTTGTTTACGGAAGAGAGCTCCATTGGATCTAGCTGCTCGACGAGCTCCGAGCTGACGTGTAGGTTGCTTTTGATGACCCGAGAGGTCACCGTCGGCGCAACAGCCGAACAGGCGGTCATGACGAAACCACCTAGCCGGAGGGTTTGGCCGACAGCCAAGGCTCCCTTAGCAACGGCGCCGTCTTTAAAGACGAGGGAGGCATCCTTCCTGATTGTGACGGCACAGAGGAACTCTCAATGAAAGCACCAATGTCGGTGTCAAAACCGGCGGATCTCGGGTAGGGGGTCCCGAATTGTGCGTCAAGGCCGGATGGTAACAGGAGACAGGGGACACGATGTTTTTTACCCAGGTTCGGGCCCTCTCGATGGAGGTAATACCCTACTCCTGCTTGATTAATATTGATGATATGGGTAGTACAAGAGTAGATCTACCACGAGATCAAGGAGGCTAAACCCTAGAAGCTAGCATATAGTATGATTGTTGTGTATGGAGTTGATTCCCTACGGACTACAACCCTCCGGTTTATATAGACACCGGATAGGGTTAGGGTTACATAGAGTCGGTTACAATGGTAGGAGATCTTGAATATCCGCATCGCCAAGCTTGCCTTCCACGCCAAGGAAAGTCCCATCCAGACACGGGACGAAGTCTTCAATCTTGTATCTTCATAGTCCAGGAGTCCGGCTGAAGGTATAGTCCGGCTACCCGAACACCCCCTAATTCAGGACTCCCTCACCAAGCTTGAGCTTTTGTGTCTCCTTAATTCCTCTCATATCACGGTCTCCCTAAATCTCAAAAGCTTCATCCACACAAAACTCAACAAGGACTCGTGAGATAAGTTAGTATAAACCAATGCAAAAACCTTATCATACTCTGCTGTACCAAATCACTAAAATTATTAATCAACATTGCATACTAAATGCCTCCGCATATTTAATAGTCCTATCCTCAAATAGAATCATTAAACAAGCAAACATATGCAAACAATGCAAACATAACAGCAATCTACCTAAACAGGACAGTCTGTGAAGAATGCAGCAAGATCCATACTTCCCTAGCTCCAAAAATTATGAAAGAAAATTCCCATTGTAGTAAATTTATCAGAGCTTATTATTCAAAAGGTTTCAACATTTTATCACATTCTTACTTTTGTAGGGAATTTTTGCAACAGCGGTAAACTTTCTGTTTTCAAACAGCAACATGTAGACTTGTAAAATAGGCATAGTAAAGGCTATCAATGCCACTTTTATTTAAATAAAAGATGCAAAATATTGTCCTAAATAACATAAAGCAAATCCTAACAAAATAAATTGACGCTCCAAGCAAAACACATATCATGTGGTGAATAAAAATATAGCTCCAAGTAAAATTACCGATGAACGAAGATGAAAGAGGGGATGCCTTCCGGGGCATCCCCAAGCTTAGGCTCTTGGTTGTCCTTGAATATTACCTTGGGGTGCCTTGGGAATCCCCAAGCTTAGGCTCTTGCCACTCCTTATTCCATAGTCCATCGAATCTTTACCCAAAACTTGAAAACTTCACAACACAAAACTTAACAGAAAACTCATGAGCTCCGTTAGTAAAAGAAAACAAACCACCACTTCAAAGTACTGTAATGAACTCATTCTTTATTTATATTTGTGTTAAACCTGCTGTATTCCAACTTTTCTGTGGTTCATAAACTCTATTACTAGCCATAGATTCATCAAAATAAGCAAACAACACACGAAAAACAGAATCTGTCAAAAACAGAACAGTCTGTAGTAATCTATAGGTTTCGAATACTTCTGGAACCCCAAAAATTCTAAAATAAATTGATGGACGTGAGGAATTTATCTATTAATCATCTTCAAAAATAATTAACTAAATATGACTCTCCATTAAAAAATGGAAGCAAATCTCGTGAGCGCAAAAGTTTCTGTTTTTTACATCAAGATCGCAAAGACCTTCCCCAAGTCTTCCCAAAGGTTCTAATTGGCACAAACACTAATTAAAAGCATAAAACCACATATAAACAGAGGCTAGATGAATTATTTATTACTAAACAGGAGCAAAAAGCAAAGAACAAAACTAAAATTGGGTTGCCTCCCAACAAGCGCTATCGTTTAACGCCCCTAGCTATGCATGATGATTTCAATGATGCTCACATAAAAGATAAAAATTGTAACATAAAGAGAGCATCATGAAGAATATGACTAGGATATTTAAGTCTAACCCACTTCCTATGCATAGGGATTTTGTGATCAAATAATTTATGGGAACAATAATCAACTAGCATAGGAAGGCAAAACAAGCATAACTTTAAAACTTTAAGCACATAGAGAGGAAACTTGATATTATTGCAATTCCTACAAGCATATGTTCCTCCCTCATAATAATTTTCAGTAGCGTCATGAATGAATTCAACAATATAACCAGCACATAAAGCATTCTTTTCATGATCTACAAGCATAGAAATTTTATTACTCTCCACAAGCAAAATTCTTCTCGTTCGGAATAGTGGGAGTATCATAAGAGACTCGAATAGTATAAATTGTTTCCATATTGAAAGAATAAAGTTCAGAAAAAGGGTAATCATAAACATGACAAGTTTTATAAATATAATCATCACTACTTTTTATAGCATATGTGTCATCACAATAATCATCATAAGTAGCAACTTTGTTCTCATCATAATCAATTGAAACCTCTTCCAAGATAGTAGAATCATTACTAAATAAAGTCATGGCCTCTCCAAATCCACTTTCATAATTGTCACAATAGGATTCAACACCCTCCAAAATAGTGGGATCATTACTTCCTAAAGTTGACACTCTTCCAAACCCACTTTCATCAATATAAGCATCATAAATAGGAGGCATGCTATCATCATAGTAAATTTGCATATCAAAACTTGGGAGGTTAAACATATCATCTTCATAAAACATAGCATCCCCAAGCTTGGGACAAACATTAATTGCAGCAAATACATTCTCAAACAAGTCATTCTTATCAAACATAGCATCCCCAAGCTTGGGCCTTTTCGTATCATAAGCATAATCACTCTCATCATTAATAGTATGGATAGCACCAATAGTAGTATAGAAATTATCATCATCACAATGAGTAATAAAAGCAACGTCATTTGGGTGGGATGCCTTTTTACCTTTGCTTCTCTATCTTCTCTTTTTCTTCTTCACGTCATGTGCGGGTTTATTCCTCTTTTTGGAGCTCTTTATTAGTGAGATTGGTTGAATAGAAAGCTCCTCCTCGTTACCTGATTCCTCATAAGAAAGAATAGGAGGATATGGAGAAATCTCTTCCCTTTCATTAGTATTCTCTTCATCTTCTATTTGTTTTCTTGAGTTTATATAATTGGCAATATAAGGATTCTCAATGCAATTCACCGCACAATACATATAAATTTATTCTAGATCAAAATCAAGAAATCTATCAAGATTAAATTTTGGAATACCCTCAGTTATACGTTTCATTTCTTCATACCCCAAAAGAAGACTAAGCTCTTTATGATGCTCAAGGGTAATCAAGTTATCACAATTTTTGGACACGATTTGATCATGAAACAAATAGCATTGGAGCTTTAAATGACCATGTTGATTGAAAAGTTCACAAGGATGGCGATAAATATTGAATCTTTAAGCACAATCATCTAGCCTTTCTTGCAACCATTAGTTTCCAAATACTTATGCCTCTTGCAAAATCTATCTTCCCTATTTGGTGTGTACTTGCAAACTCTATGCACTCCACAAAAATTGACATGCTTGTAAGAGACATTTTCATCATGACTAGTGCAATCATCATTAGTACTATGGATATTCAAGGAGTTCATACTAACAACATTGCAATCATGCTCATCATTCAAAGATTTAGTGCCAAACATTTTATAGACTTCTTCTTCTAGCACTTGAGCACAATTGTCCTTTCCATCATTCTCACGAAAAATATTAAAAAGATGAAGTGTATGAGGCAAACTCAATTCCATTTTTTTGTAATTTTCTTTTATAAACTAAACTACTGATAAAGCAAGAAACAAAAAGATTCAATTGCAAGATCTAAAGATATACCTTCAAGCGCTAACCTCCCCGGCAACGGCGCCAGAAAAGAACTTGATGTCTACTACGCAACCTTCTTCTTGTAGACGTTGTTGGGTCTCCAAGTGCAGAGGTTTGTAGGACAGTAGCAAATTTCCCTCAAGTGGATGACCTAAGGTTTATCAATCTGTGGGAGGCATAGGTTGAAGAAGGTCTCTCTCAAACAACCCTGCAACCAAATAACAAAGAGTCTCTTATGTCCCCAACACACCCAATACAATGGTAAATTGTATAGGTACACTAGTTCGGCGAAGAGATGGTGATAAAAGTGCAATATAGATGATAGATATATGTTTTTGTAATCTGAAAATATAAAAACAGCAAGGTAGCAAGTGGTAAAAGTGAGCGTAAACGGTATTGCAATGCTAGGAAACAAGGCCTAGGGTTCATACTTTCACTAGTGCAAGTTCTCTCAATAATAATAACATAATTGGATCATATAACTATCCCTCAACATGCAACAAAGAGTCACTCCAAAGTCACTAATAGCGGAGAACAAACGAAGAGATTATGGTAGGGTATGAAACCACCTCAAAGTTATCCTTTCTAATCGATCTATTCAAGAGTCTGTAGTAAAATAACATGAAGCTATTCTTTTCGTTCGATCTATCATAGAGTTCGTACTAGAATAACACCTTAAGATACACCATATTAGCCAAGGCTACCCCAGCGTGAAGGAAGATGGTACCAACTTCAACAACAATGATCTTCGAAGGCTGACGAAGGAGATGCGGCCTATAGCAAGAAAATTGGCGGATGACATAGATCTATCTCATTTTCAACCGGTTTACAACGCTGAAGGGAAAAGACAGCCCGTGCTGATTCACAATGTGGAAGATCTTGTGCCGCCAATACGTAAGCACACTTACGCTCCTGACATCGACCCTTCCACCCTTATTCATGAAGAAGCTATTTTTCAAGGCTTAACCGGAATCGATTGGTCAATGATTGACTTCCAGCGACTAGGTAGAGATGAAGAGAATGTGACCACTCAAGATGATCCTCAATCGTCAAGCCGTCCAGATGAGGAATCATAAACCGGAGGCCGGTTTACTAGTTGCAGTCTTCCACTCTTTAAAACAATTATTCAATTTGGGCTGTTGAAAGCGCCTTGTAATAGGATAGCGTGAACACCTTTATCTGCCATGCCATCTAGCATGTTCGGTTTGCTTGTGACTGAAAACTTGTCATGCCTTTGGTATGCACAGTCCATTATGGCTTTTGTTCCTGCATATAAAAAAGCTTGAAAATGTCCTAGTGGTTTACCACTGGACGGGTCATAATGCCCAAAAAATATATACATAACTTGGATGGATAACCAAGATTGTAATAACCAGATATAAAAATAGATGATACCTGAGATATACCTTGTTGCCTGACCAACTGTTTGTATAGTAAGGGTGAAGAACACCAATCTGGAGTGTTGATGACTCCTTGCCCTTGTGTCGGTTCATAGAAAAAACCATACCGGGCTATAATAGGCACCGATTTGTTCGTATAATCCTAGTGACATTTAATCAAAACCAGACCGGAGCAACGTACTGCCGGTTTAAAACTGATCATGTACTGACAACTGAGCATTGAAAGCCATGCCGGTTTGTAATAAACACCGGTTTATCAGAAAATATTCATAAATCCCTGATCAAAAGATTTTAAAACAGCAAAGACAAAAGAAATATGCAAGGATTTTCATGAGCTGCCAGGCCCTAAATCGAGGCTTTTCATGGGCTGCCAGGCCGCTGAGTTAAACCATTTTGCAAAGCCTTTTAAGATGGACCTCAATCTTTAACCAATCACCATTTTAACTTTGACAAGTTCAGGGTCTATGAGATTGACTTGTCAAACGTTCGACGGGTCATACCAGGTTTACCTGGACGGAGTGGCTTACTTAAAGAGGCAGGATAACCCAGAGTTATAGGTGAATACACCTGGCTTCCAAGCCTGGCTTGATAGCCTATTACAAGGGTGCAAGCTCGTTGTTCTTTGAGAAGCAAGGAGCCCCCAGGTAATATTTGAGCTATGCTCAGTGGTTACCTATGTTTGAGTTGTGCTTTATGAAACAGACTCTCTTTAGTGCCACATAATGTCCTTTTGGCCTTATGCCTATCAAAAGGTGTAGCTATGGTGTAAAGACAACCAAGCCCCCTAGTGATTTCCCTTTTTGGTTTTAAACCGATCAAGAGGTGTAGCTATGGTTCGGATACGACCAAGCCCCCTAGTGATTTCCTTCATATCTATGTGGCTTTGTAGGCCGTGTTAATAGAACTCTGCTTTGTAAATAGAAGCCCCCGTGGAACCACACATGATGTAAAAAAAAGACCCTGCTTTAGCTAAGGCTCCGGTTTATTATATAATATATACATTGTCATAAGTATGTACATAAGAAGAGCCTATGGCTCAAGTATAGTAAGGCTGAAGAAGAGCTATATTCCACGGCCGCTGGGTCTCCTCCTCCGATTTGCGTGAGTCTTTGTGCTCTCGAACATCGATGAGGTAGTATGAACCGTTGTGCAGGTTTTTGCTGACCACAAAAGGTCCTTCCCAAGGTGGGGATAACTTGTGCATATCAGTCTGATCCTGGATGAGCCGGAGCACCAGATCACCCTCTTGAAAAGTTCTGGTCTTAACCCGGTGGCTGTGATAACGTCGAAGATCTTGTTGATAAATCGCAGAACATGCTGCTGCTAAATCACGCTCCTCATCTAACAGGTCCAGTGAGTCCTGACGTGATTTCTCATTCTCAGCTTCAACATAAGTCGTCACACGGGGTGAATCATGACGGATGTCACTAGGGAGAACCGCCTCTACTCCGTAAACCATGAAGAAAGGGGTGTAACCCGTAGATCTGTTTGGTGTGGTGTTGATACTCCATAATACGGAAGGTAACTCCTCCACCCAACAACCCGGCGTCTGCTCTAAAGGAACCATAAGCCGGGGTTTGATACCTCTCAAAATTTCTTGATTTACCCTCTCTGCTTGACCATTAGACTGGGGGTGGGCCACTGACGCTACATCAAGCTGGATGTGCTCACGTTGACAAAATTCCTCCATATCACCCTTGGACAGATTAGTACCATTATCAGTTATAATACTGTGTGGAAAACCAAACCGGAATATCACCTTTTTGATGAATTGAACCGCTGTGGCTGCATCACACTTACTGACTGGCTCTGCTTCTACCCACTTGGTAAACTTGTCAACTGCCACTAACAGGTGGGTCTTTTTGTCCTTGGATCTCTTAAAGGTTCCAACCATATCGAGCCCCCAAGTTGCGAACGGCCAAGTAATTGGAATCATTCTCAACTCCTGAGCCGGAACATGAGCGCGGCGTGCAAATTTCTGACAACCGTCACACCTTTTGAGTAAATCCTCAGCATCAGCATGAGCCGTCAACCAATAGAAGCCATGACGAAAAGACTTAGACACCAAGGATTTTGAACCGGCGTGGTGACCACAATCTCCTTCATGGATTTCTCGCAAAATCTCACAACCCTCTTGAGGAGACACAGAATGCTGAATTGCTCCTGTGACGCTGTAACGATGTAACTCCCCATTGACAATGGTCATTGACTTGGATCACCGGATTATCTGCCGGGCCAAGGTTTCATCCTCCGGTAACTCGCCCCAGTTCATGTAAGCCAGGTACGGGACTGTCCAATCCGGTATAACGTGCAAAGCTGCCACCAACTGGGCTTCCGGGTCAGGAATAGCCAACTCCTCCTTTGTGGGTATCTTAACCGATGGATTATGAAGTACGTCGAGGAAGACATTAGGTGGCACCAGTTTTCGCTGAGAGCCTAGACGACTTAAAGCATCTGTCGCTTCATTCTTTCGCCTGTCTATATGGTCAACTTGATAGCCCTTGAAATGACCAGCCACTATGTCCACCTCTCATCGATATGCAGCCATGAGTGGGTCCTTAGAATCCCAAGTGCCAGATACCTGTTGAGCCACCAGGTCCGAGTCACCGAAGCACTTAACCTGGCTTAAGTTCATCTCCTTAGCCATCCGAAGACCGTGGAGTAAGGCCTCATACTCAGCTGCATTGTTAGTGCAAGGGAACATTAAACGAAGAACATAACAAAACTTGACACCTCGTGGGGAAGTTAATATGACTCCAGCCCCCGAGCCCTCCAATTGCCTGGATCCATCAAAATGAACAATCCATAAGTGTTGTCTGGCTTTTCCTCCGGTGCCTGCAACTCTGTCCAATCATTGATGAAGTCCACGAGTGCTTGAGATTTTATCGCTGTACGAGGTGTGTACTTGATCCCGTGAGGTCCAAGCTCAATAGCCCACTTGGCAATCCGGCCAGTCGCCTCTCTGTTTTGGATGATATCTCCCAAAGGGGCTGAACTAACCACTGTGATAGGATGACCCTGCAAATAGTGCTTCAGCTTTCTGCTTGCCATAAAAACTCCATACACCAGCTTCTGCCAATGCGGATACCTCTGCTTTGATTCGATAAGCACCTCACTGATATAATAAACCGGCCGTTGAACCGGATACTCTTTTCCAGCCTCCTTGCGCTCCACAACAATAGCCACACTGATAGCCCGGGCATTAGCAGCCACATATAGCAGTAAAGGATCTTTATCAACTGGAGCAGCAAGGACAGCTGGTTCAGCTAACTGTCTCTTCAAATCCTCAAATGCTTGATCAGCCGCATCACTCTAGACAAAGTCATCCGTTTTCTTTAACATCTGATATAAAGGGGTAGCTTTCTCCCCAAGACAACTGATAAACCGGCTCAAAGCTGCAATCCGGCCTGCTAAACGTTGAACGTCATTGATACACGTCGGTTTAGCCAGAGACGTGATAGCTGAAATTTTCTCTAGATTAGCCTCAATGCCCCTGTTAGACACGAGAAAACCCAAGAGCTTGCCTGTCGGAACACCAAAGACACATTTGTCCGGGTTAAGCATCATTTTATAAACCCGGAGGTTGTCAAAGGTCTCCCTCAAGTCATCTATCAATGTTTCCTCCTTCCTGGACTTCACCACAATATCATCCACATATGCATGAACATTGCACCCAATCTACCTATGAAGACAATTCTGAACACAACGCTGATAAGTCGCCTGGGCACTCTTGAGCCCGAAGGGCATAGAGACATAGCAGAAGGCTCCAAAGGGAGTTATAAAAGATGTCTTCTCCGGGTCCTTAACTGCCATTTTGATCTGATGATAACCGGAATAAGCATCCAGAAAACACAAACGGTCACAACCTGCCATAGCATCAATAATCTGATCAATATGAGGGAGGGCAAAGGGATCAGCTGGACAAGCCTTGTTCAAGTCTGTGTAGTCCACACACATACGCCAAGTGTCGTTTTTCTTAAGGACTAGCACCGGATTAGCCAGCCACTCCGGGTGAAAGACCTCCACGATAAACCCTGCGGCCAACAGCCGAGCTACCTCCTCACCGATAGCCTTATGCCTTTCTTCGTTGAAGCGGCGGAGAAACTGCCTGACCGTTTTAAACTTAGGATCTATATTAAGTGTGTGCTCAGCGAGTTCCCTCGGTACACCTCGCATGTCAAAAGGCTTCCATGCAAAAATGTCCCGGTTCTCACGGATGAACTCGATGAGCGCGCTTTCCTATTTGGGATCCAGGTTAGCGCTGATGCTGAACTGCTTGGATGAATCGCCAGGAACAAAATCAACCATCTTAGTGTCTGTAGCCGATTTAAACTTCAACGCCGGATCATGCTCTGTAGTTGGTTTTTTCAAAGGAGTCATGTCTGCCGGATCAACCTTGTCTTTATAAAACTTCAGCTCCTCTGTGGCACAAACCGACTCAGCATAAGCCGCATCACCCTCTTCACATTCCAAAGAAATCTTCCTGCTCCCATGTACTGTGATGGTCCCTTTATGACCCGGCATCTTAAGCTATAGATAAACATAACACGGCCTCGCCATGAACTTGGCATAAGCCGGTAGTCCGAACAGGCATGATACGGACTCTTGATTTTCACCACCTCAAAAGTCAATGTTTCTGACCTTGAATCATGATCATCTCCAAAAGCCACCTCTATGGCTATCTTGCCCACTGGATACGTAGACTTACCAGGCACCACACCATGAAAAACGGTGTTCGGTGGTTTAAGATTCTTATCTGTTAGTCCCATACGGCGGAATGTATCATAGTAAAGGATGTTGATACTACTTCCACCATCCATAAGCACCTTGGTGAACTTATACCCCCCAACTTGAGGTGCCACCACTAAGGCCAGATGACCCAAATTATCAACCCGGGGTGGGTGATCCTCTCGACTCCATAAAATTGGTTGCTCAGACTAGCGCAAATACTGAGGCACTGCCGGTTCAACAGAGTTCACGACCCTCTTGTGAAGCTTCAATCACGCTTGCACAAGCTAGTGGTGAAAACATAATACTGCCCACTATTCAACTGCTTCGGATTGCTCTGATAACCCGACTGCTGCTGCTGCTGATTCCCCTGAGGGTTATAACCTCCCTGATTGCCCTGGTTCCCTTGACTACCATGTCTAGTTTGATTGCCTTGGAATCCTGAACTGGAGCTGCTGCCTCCATAACCCGGCCCATGAAAACCACCTCCTGAACCGCCGAGCGGGCCATTATCGTATTGCAACATATTGGAGTTCTTGAACTCTCGCATGATGAAACAATCCTTCCAAAGATGTGAAGCTGGCCTCTCCTTCAATCCATGCTTTAGACAAGGTTGATTTAACAGGCGTTCCAAATTGGGGCCTAAACCTCTGCCCCTCTAGGGCGGTTTGCCCTTACGGCGCTGACCGTTGTCCTGAGCATTGGTGTTAGCCACAAAGTCCAAACTATTGTTTGCCTTGCGCTTACCATTATTCCTATGACCTGCCGGATTGTGTTGTTGCCCCTTGGTATTGCCGTTCTTTTTCCCCTTCCCCGGTTTGTCATCCTCAGACTCAGGGTCTTTGGTACTATCTGAATCGGCATATTTCACCAAAGCAGCCATAAGGGTTGACATGTCATTGCAGTGACGTTTGAGCCTCCCTAGCTTCAGTTTCAATGGCATAAACTGGCAATTACCTCCAACGTCAAAACCGCTGTGTCCGCGTTGATATGGTACGACGAATGCAGAATAGCTGAGACTCGCTTCACCCAATGAGTTGTAGACTCCCCATCCTCTTGAACACAAGCGGCCATGTCCACAATCGACATAGGCTGCTTACAAGTATCTTTAAAATTCTGGATGAATCGGTGTTTTAACTCCGCCCATGACCCGACAGAATTAGCCGGTAAGCTCTTTAACCAAGTACGAGTTGTCCCCTCCAACAACATGGTGAAGTATTTAGCGCACACCGCTTCATCCACATCCAGCATATCCATTGCCATCTCATAACTCTCAACCCATGACTCTGGTTGCAAATCGGCGGTGTAATTGGGCACCTTATGAGGCCCTTTAAAATCCTTGCGCAGTCGCACATTACGCAATGCGGGGGTAAGACAAGGCATCCCTAAAGAACTGAAGACCACGCCTGGCTCCACTGAAGCGGTAGGACGAACCGGAGTAGGTTGATGAGTTGCGTGCTGAGCTGCTAACTCGGCTTCTCGACGTGCACAACCATGATCCACCACATCCTGCGCATTGGCACCACCACCTTCCGGGTTATGCCCTCGCGGCGAGTTACGGTGACGTGCACTGCTTGATACGGCCGACTCATCCTCAACATGCCTGCTGTAGCTCCGACTCAGGCGGGGGGTGGAATGAATCCTCTCGCGACTATGCGAATAAGCCTGCTGCTGGTTTAAAGCTGTTTGAAGGAGCTCTCTGGCCTGTCGTGTCTCAATCACCACTGGTGACTCGCCGTCCATTGGGAGGGCCGCCAATCGTGAAGCGGCGTCCACAATGTTATTCAACGGGTTGGAGTAATGCCCCGGAGGCGTCGGAACGTACTGTGGCACAATGTTGTTCTGACGAGGGGGGTTCATTGTGCGCGGCTGAACCGGCGCTCTTGTTCCAGGTGCCTCAGTCCGGTTTCCCACCGGCTGGTTACTGGTTCCTGCTCCTGGCGTGTTGAAGAGATTTCTTGGCTCATAACCCGGCGGGAGGTGCGACCGGTATCTCCTCCTCATGACATCATCTGAGGCACTCTGATCCAGCCTAAGCTGGTAGGCCTGAGCTTCCAACTCGGCCCGTTCTGTAGCCATCCTGGCGTTCTCTGCTGCTAGATCCGCTTTAGCCTGAGTTATCTGATCCTTCACCTTCGCGATCTCCGCATTGTGTTGATATCGAGTTGCGGCATCCACTTCTGCTGCCATCAATGTTGCCAAAGCGTTGAACAAATCAGATAGAACCTGAGCCGGAGGCGGCGCGGAGCCCCCTACTCCCGTTGGTGTTGCTGTTGCTGAACCGCATATCATTGCCGCAGCGGTAGAAGAATGTTGCGCTGGTTGTGTACCGGCCATGAAGACCGCGACCCGGTTTGGCAGATCGAGGGGGCCCGGAATACTATTGCCATCAGAACCCCCACTAATCCGGCCGTCCTGCAGCTGATACAACGACTCGGTCTCTCCAGTTGAAGACTCGTCATCAGAACAGACAACGGTTTCCCCATCAGATGCCAGTCCATCCTCATATTCCGCTCCATGGATGACACCTACTTAAACATGCCTTGCTACAGGCTGAACCGGGGCAGGGCTTGCACGCTAAGCCGTCTCGATGATGTCGGTGCAGGTGTCCGGCTCAGGGCCTGATTCGCCGATCTTGCCGATGAAGACGTGAATTCCGCCAAAGGGGACTCGGTACCCGTATTCAATTGAACCGGCCTCGGGGCCCCATCCTACGTCGTCGATGTAGAGCTTGCCGCGACGACTCTTCGCCATCCGGACCACAACGAATCCCTTGAGTCCTTCAAAGCTGCCCTTTAAGAACTCGAAACCATCGTGCGATAGCCCCACGGTGGGCGCCAACTGTCGTGGTTTTGTCACGGCAGATGTCCTCGTGAAAGGACTTAGTCGTGGAGCCATCGCTATGGGTTAGCTTAAAGGGGTTAAACCGGACAAGGGACACGAGGGTTTTTATACTAGTTCAGCCCCTTCGATGAAGGTAAAAGCCTACGTCTAGTTGTGTTGGTATTGCTAGGGTTTCGATGACCAGGGAGCGAATCCGCTCTGCCTGGCTCTCGAGTTTTTGTGTGTTGTCCCTAAACCGCTGCCGGGTCGTCCCTTTATATACATAGGTTGACGCCCGCCCGTTTACAGAGTCCCGAGGCCGGATCGTAAACGTGTCCGGCTCGGTCTCTACTCCTTCTAACTTACAATAAAAGTTGCATGAGAGAACCGGTTTACATCTACATGCCTTAACTCGCCTTTGGGCCTTGGGCCTTCATAAAGCGCCACCATCCTTACGTCTTCCTGGGCTTCTAATCTTCCTAGAGTTAATCTGGCTACTCCTGGTTGGTTTACGTCCAGTAGTAATATCCCCAACAGAGTTCGTACTAGAATAACACCTTAAGATACAAATCAACCAAAACCCTAATGTCACCTAGATACTCCAATGTCACCTCAAGTATCCATGGGTATGATTATACGATATGCATCACACAATCTTAGATTCATCTATTCAACCAACACAAAGAACTTCAAAGAGTGCCCCAAAGTTTCTACCGGAGAGTCAAGACAAAAACGTGTGCCAACCCCTATGCATAAGTTCACGAGGTCACAGAACTCGCAAGTTGATCACCAAAACATACATCAAGTGGATCACGTGATATCCCATTGTCACCACATATAAGCACATGAAAGACATACATCAAGTGTTCTCAAATCCTTAAAGACTCAATACGATGAGATAACTTCAAAGGGAAAACTCAATTCATCACAAGAGAGTAGAGGGGGAGAAACATCATAAGATCCAACTATAATAGCAAAGATCGTGATACATCAAGATCGTGCCAACTCAAGAACACGAGAGAGAGAGAGAGAGATCAAACACATAGCTACTAGTACATACCCTCAGCCCCGAGGGTGAACTACTCCCTCCTCGTTATGGAGAGCGCCGAGATGATGAAGATGGGCACGGTGAGGGATTCCCCCTCCGGAAGGGTGCCGGAACAGGGTCCCGATTGGGTTTTGGTGGCTACAAAGGCTTGCGGCAGCGGAACTCCCGATCTATTGTGTTCCCCGATGTTTTTAGGGTATGTTGATATATAGGCGAAAGAAGTCGATCAGGGGAGCCACAAGGAGCCCACGATGGTGGGGGGCGCACCCGGGGGGTAGGGCTCGCGCTCCCTGCCTCGTGGCTTGCTCGAAGCTTCCCTGACGTCTACTCCAAGTCTCCTGGATTGCTTCTGTTCCAAAAATAACTCTCCCGAAGGTTTCATTCCATTTGGACTCCGTTTGATATTCCTTTTCTTCGAAACACTGAAAATAGGCAAGAAAACATCAATTTGGTTTGGGCCTCCGGTTAATAGGTTAGTCCCAAAAATAATATAAAAGTGTTTAGTAAAGCCCATAAACATCCAAAACAGATAATATAATAGCATGAATACTTCATAAATTATAGATACGTTGGAGACGTATCATCCAGCATGCATCTAGTGTATTAAGTTCATGGAGAAATGGATTAATGCAGTAAGAACGATGACATGATGTAGACAAGATCTATCTATGTAGAGATAGACCCCGTCGTTTTATTCTTAGTAGCAACGATACATACATGTCGGTTCCCCTTCTGTCACTGGGATCAAACACCGTAAGATCGAACCCACTACAAAGCACCTCTTCCCATTGCAAGATAAATAGATCAAGTTGGCCAAACAAAACCCAAATATCGGAGAATAAATATGAGGCTATAAGCAATCATGCATAAAAGAGATCAAAGAAACTCAAATACTTTCATGGATATAAAAAGATAGATCTATTCATAAACTCAAAGTTCATCCAATCCCAACAAACACACCGCAAAAAGAGTTTCATCATATGGATCTCCAAGAGACCATTGTATTGAGAATTCAACGAGAGAGAGGAAGCCATCTAGCTACTAACCATGGACCCGAAGGTCCACAAAGAACTACTCATGCATCATCGGAGAGGCACCAATGGATTTGGTGAACCCCATCTATGATGGTGTCTAGATTGGATCTGGTGGTTCTGGACTCTGCGGCGGCTGGAATTGATTTTCGTCGACTTCCCGAGGGTTTCTAGAATATTGGGATATTAATAGAGCAAAGAGGCGGTCCGGGGGAACCCGAGGTGGGCACAACCCACCAGGGCGCGCCTGGGCCTCCTGGCGCGCCCTGGTGGGTTGTGCTCTCCTCAGAGCACCCCTTAGGCGCAGCCTTGGCCCATTAGGTGTCTTCTGGTCCAAAAAAATCTCCGTAAAGTTTCGTTGCATTTGGACTCCGTTTGGTATTGATTTTCTGCAATGTAAAAAACATACAAAAAACTGCAACTGGCACTTGGCACTATGTCAATAGGTTAGTACCAAAAAATGACTATAAAATGATTATAAAACATCCAAGGTTAATAATATAACAGCATGGAACAATCAAAAATTATAGATACGTTGGAGACGTATCACCCCTTAAGAGTCTTATTCTGCTAACACCCAAGTTATTCTGATAACACCTAACCACATCAACCGGACCGTAACAACACGGTGTAATGAAAAAACGCAGGCCAACCTCACCCGAGAAAACCCACCCCCACTCCTCCCTTGAGCCCACCCTCCCTTCTTCCCCATCGCACCATCTCCCTTGCTCCCCCACCACTTCCATCGCGCCACCAACCGCCGGCCAGCGGCACCACCTCCCCGCCCCACCCCCACAACTCACCAGCGGCTTCTCCGCTACCTCCCTCCGGCGCCGGCCAGCGTGACACCACTGATGCAGCTCGAGCTACGGCAGTATTTCCCCAAAGAGGAAGGGATGATGCAGCACATCGACGGTAGGTATTTCCCTCAGTGATGAGACCAAGGTTATCGAACCAGTAGGAGAACCAAGCAACAATACGTAAACGGCACCTTCACACAAATAACAAATACTCGCTACCCGACGTATTAAAGGGGTTGTCAATCCCTTTCGGGTAACGACGCCAAAAATTGGCAAATGGACGTGAATAAATTCTAGTAGATTGACAGATCGAATGGCAAATAAAATAAATAAGAATAAATTGCAGCAAGGTATTTTTGTATTTTTGGTTTAATAGATCTGAAAATAAAAGGCAAATAAAATAGATCGCAAAGGTAAATAATATGAGAAAGAGACCCGGGGCCGTAGGTTTCACTAGTGGCTTCTCTCGAGAAAAATAGCAAACGTTGGGTAAACAAATTACTGTTGGGTAATTGATAGAACTTCAAATAATCATGACGATATCTAGGCAATGATCATTATATAGGCATCACGTCCAAGATTAGTAGACCGACTCTTGCCTGCATCTACTACTATTACTCCACACATTGACCGCTATCCAGCATGCATCTAGTGTATTAAGTTCATGGAGAAACGGACTAATGCAATAAGAATGATTACATGATGTAGACAAGATCTATCTATGTAGAGATAGACCCCATCATTTTATCCTTAGTAGCAATGATACATACGTGTCGGTTCCCTTTCTGTCACTGGGATCAAGCACCGTAAGATCGAACCCACTACAAAGCACCTCTTCCCATTGCAAAATAAATAGATCAAGTTGGCCAAACAAAACCCAAATATCGAAGAAGAAATACAAGGCTATAAGCAATCATGCATATAAGAGATCAAAGAAACTCAAATAACTTTCATGGATATAAAAAGATAGATTTGATCATAAACTCAAAGTTCATCTGATCCCAACAAACACACCGCAAAAAGAGTTACATCATATGGATCTCCAAGAGACCATTATATTGAGAATCAAACGAGAGATAGGAAGCCATCTAGCTACTAACTATGGACCCGAAGGTCTACAAAGAACTACTCACGCATCATCGGAGAGGCACCAATGGAAGTGGTGAACCCCTCCGTGATGGTGTCAAGATTGGATCTGGTGGTTCTGGACTGTACGGCGGTTGGAATTGATTTTCGTCGACTCCCCTAGGGTTTATGGAATACTGGGGTATTTATAGAGCAAAGAGGCGGTCTAGGGGGCACCCGAGGTGGGCACAACCCACCAGGGCAAGCAAGGGCCTCCAGGCGCGCCCTGGTGGGTTGTGCTCTCCTCAGAGCACCCCCAGCCACAGCCTTGGCCCATTAGGTGTCTTCTGGTCCATAAAAAATCCCCTTAAAGTTTCGTTGCATTTGGACTCTGTTTGGTATTGATTTTCTGCGATGTCAAAAAATGCAAAAAAACATCAACTGACACTTGGCACTATGTTAATAGGTTAGTACCAAAAAATGATATAAAATGATTATAAAACATCCAAGATTGATACTATAAAAGCATGGAATAATCAAAAATTATAGATACGTTGGAGAAGTATCAGCATCCCCAAGCTTAACTCCTACTCGTCCTCGAGTAGGTAAGTGATAAAAACAGAATTTTTGATGTGGAATGCTGCCAAACATGTCATATCAAATTCTTTTCTTTATAGCATGGACATTTGGACTTTTATATTGTTCAAAGCAATAGTCTAGTTTTGACATGATAACTTAAATACTCAAGCATATCAATAAGCAACCATGTCTTTCAAAATATCAATGCTAAAATAAGCTATCCCTAGCCCATCATGCTCAATCATTTATCCATTCATGAAACACACTCGCATATTAACTACACCCAATGCTCAAGTATGATCATAGTGCCTCCTAGTTGGTACTTTCATAGGAGAAGGTGGAGAATCAAATTCAAAAATCAAAGTTGCATAAAGTAAAAGAAAGGCCCGTCGCCGAGGGAAGTTGGGATTTGTAGAGGTGCCAGAGCTCAAAGCGAAAAACTTAGAGACAAAAACATTTTGGGAGGTGTGTGTTTCCCACCAATGAAAATAACTTAGAGTTCCCAACACTTTCCATGTTGGATATATCATAGGCGGTTCCCAAGCAGAAAATAAAGTTTATTCCTTTTTCCACCATACTTTCACTTTCCATGGCTTACCATATCCACTGGTGCCTTCCATACCAACACTTCCCAAGGAATTTATTATTTGACAAAATAAAGTAAATTCATTTTTCATTTCGGGACTAGGCATCCCTAATACCTTTGCCTTACTCTCGTGCAATGACAAGTGAATAAACACACATCATGAGAATAACACATCTAGCATGGAAGATATTAGCCACCCCTCACCGCTCCGCGAGCGGAACGAACACACAAAAGATAAGTTTATTTTGAAAATTAGAGATGGCACATACAAATTTGCTTAGAACGGCAAAATAATGTCGCTTATAGGTAGATATAGTGGACTCATGTGGCAAAACTGGTTTAAAGGATTTTGGATGCACAAGCAGTGATCATACTTAGTGCAAAATGAAGGCTAGCATAAGATTGAGAAGCGACCAACCAAGAAACGAATAATCTCATAAGCGAGCATTAAGCATAATTAACACCGAATAATGCACCACAAGTAGGATATAATTTCATTGCAGAATTATTGACTTTCGTGCTTGCATAGGGAATCACAAACCTTAACACCAATATTCTTACTAAAGCATAATTATTCATCAAGATGACTCACATATCACATCATCATATCTCAAAACTATTACTAAGAATCAAGTTTGTTTTGTCCAGTGATCTTCATGAAAGTTTTTATTATATCCTTCTTGGATATCTATCACTTTGGAACTATTTTTCATATGTTGCTTCTGATAAGCTCAAGCAAATATAATTGAAGATCATGAGCATAATTTTTCTTTCTCTCAAATTAATTTAAGTGAATCAAGAGAGAATTTCTTGAAAATTTTACTAACTCTCAAATAAATCTAAGTGAAGCAAGAGAGCATTTCCTCAAAAAATACTAAAGCACGCCGTGCTCAAAAAGATAATAGTGAAGCACTAGAGCAAGTCCATAGCTCATACAAGTTTAAGTGAAGCATAGAGAGCAATTCTAACAAGTCATGCCATAATTTTGGCTCTCTCAAATAGGTGTGTCCAGCAAGGAATCAAGACTAAAAACACAAAATAAAACAAGCAAAGACTCATATCATACAAGACGCTCCAAGCAAAACTCATAGTATGTGACGAATAAAAATATAGCTTCGAGTAAAATACCGATGGTCATTAGAAGAAAGAGGGGATGCCACTCGGGGGCATCCCCAAGCTTAGCTGCTTGCTCTCTTTTGGATAATAGTTTGTGATGCCGGGGCATCCCCAAGATTAGGCTCTTCTTACTCCTTATTCCTTCATCCATCGTAAGATAACCCAAAACTTGAAAACTTCAATCACACAAAACTCAACAAAAGCTTTCATGAGATCCGTTAGTATAAGAAAACAAATCACTACTATAAGTACTATAGTGAACCAATTCATATTTTGTTCTTGCATTATATCTACTGTATTCCAACTTTTCTATGGCAAAAATTCATCAAAGAAAACCATAGAGCCATCAAAACAAGCACACAACGCAAAGAAAACGGAATCTGTCAAAACAGAACAGTCTATGGTAATCTGGGTGTTTCGAATACTTCTCTAACACCAAAAACTCTTAAATATTAGGATGACCTGAGAAATTTGTATATTGATCTACTGCAAAAGTAATGGGTATTTTATCGCTCTCTGGTTAAAAATGAGAATTATTTTCGCGAGCGCAAAAGTTTCTATTTTTTCAGCAAGATCAAACAACTATCACCCAAGAAGATCCTAAAGGCTTTACTTGGCACAAACACTAATTAAAACATAAAAACACAATCATAACAGTAGCATAATTGTGCTAACACTCAAAAACAGGAAGCAAAAAACAAAAATAAATTTTATTCATTGGGATGCCTCCCAACAAGCGCTATAGCTTTACGCCCTTAGGTAGGCATAAAGCAAGGATTTACATTTTGTCATCTCCCCCTTTTTGAAAGCAAAGAGAAAATTTCTTATCAATGGCATTCATTTTTCTATTTTGTGAAAGCACGTGACCATTAATATTAGAGGTAAGATTAAGTACGTTGCGAAAATTCATTGTTTATGATCTTAGAGAGGACAGAGGGGCTATCCAAAGCATTAACATTCGGGAGAAAACCCTTAGCCTTTTTGGGGTCGGCCATGGCAACAAAGAAGAGAGCTAAAGCGGACGAAAAAGAGGGCAAATATAAACAGTAAATTTTTGTGAACTGGGGGAGAGGAAAACGAGAGGCAAATGGCAAATAATGTAAATTGCGAGGAGATGAGATTTGTGATTGGTAGCCTGGTATATGTTGAAGATCCTCCCCGGCAACGGTGCCAGAAATTCCTTTTGATGTGGCTTGAAGCTACGTCGGTATTTCCCCAAAGAGGAAGGGATGATGCAGCACAGCGATGGTAGGTATTTCCCTCAATGATGAGACCAAGGTTATCGAACCAGTAGGAGAACCAAGTAACAATACGTAAACGGCACCTGCGCACAAATAAAAAATACTCGCAACCCGATGTATTAAAGGGTGAGGGAGTCCTGGATTAGGGGGTCTCCGGACAGCGAGACTGTTGGACTATGAAGATACAAGATTGAAGACTTCGTCTCATGTCCGGATGGGACTTTCCTTGGCGTGGAAGGCAAGCTTGGCAATACGGATATGTAGATCTCCTCCTTTGTAACCAACTCTGTGTAACCCTAGCCCCCTCTGGTGTCTATATAAACCGGAGGGTTTAGTCCGTAGGACAACAGACGATCATACCATAGGCTAGCTTCTAGGGTTTAGCCTCTACGATCTCGTGGTAGATCAACTCTTGTAATACTCATATCATCAATATCAATCAAGCAGGACGTAGGGTATTACCTTCATCAAGAGGGCCCGAACCTGGGTAAACATCGTGTCCCCTGCCTCCTGTTACCATTCGCCTTAGACGCACAGTTCGGGTCCCCCTACCCGAGATCCGCCGGTTTTGACACCGACATTGGTGCTTTCATTGAGAGTTCCACTGTGCCGTCACCATAAGGCTCGATGGCCCCGTCGATCATCGTTAACGATGCGGTCCAGGGTGAGGTTTTCCTCCCCGGACAGATCTTCGTATTCAGCGGCTTCGCACTGCGGGCTAATTCCCTTGGCCATCTGGAGCAGATCGAGAGCTACGCTCCTGGCCATCAGGTCAGGTTTGGAAACTTAAACTACACTGCCGACATCCGCGGAGACTTGATCTTCGACGGATTCGAGCCCATGTCAGGTGCACCGCACAATCACGACGAGCATGACGTAACTCTGCCGTCGGACTATGTTCGGGAGATCGCATTTGCAACTACTCCGGCCTTTAACCCGGAGCAAATTGCGCCATCCAACGACGAAGGGATGGACCCCGCCATGGAGGACGCACTCTCAATGGCGATGGAGCCGGATACTGACTTCACCCCTTACGAGAGCCGTGTTGCCGAACCACTGGATTCGTCTCCGGCCACGGACTCCGAGCCGCCTGCATCCGTGCCCATCGAATCCAATTGGGCGCCGATCATGGAGTTCACCTCCGCGGATATCTTTCAGCACTCGCCTTTCGATGATGTGCTAAATTCACTAAAGTCTCTCTCCTTGTCAGGAGAACCTTGGCCGAACTATGTCCGGCTAGAATGGGATGCAGACGATGAAGAAATTCGCTTCCCACTCACCACCCACTTAGTAGCCACTATCGATGACTTAACTGACATGCTAGACTTCGACTCTGAAGACATCGACAGTATGGACGATGATGCGGGAGACGAACAGGAACCACCGCCCACAGGGCGCTGGACCGCCACTTTATCACATGACATATACATGGTGGACACACCCAAAGAAAATAATGACGAGGAACGAGAGGAGACAGCGGAGGATGACCCCTCTAAGAAGCAAACAAAGGTCGGCGTACGCGCCGCTCCAAATCCCACCTCGACAAAAACAGCGATAACAGCGCAAGAGAAAATAACACTCCAGTCGACTCCAGAGGAAACGACGACCTCATTGCCCCGGTGGCAGAGCATGATGAAGCTGCAAACGGCAAACACAGTACGGATCCGACGTCCGAACACGCGATGCCGAGGATAAACCTCATCAAACCCCCTTCAGGGAGGAAAACGGTCCGGATGAAGATGCACACATCATCCCGGAAACGAACTTGGAGCAAGAGAACCTCCGCAGAAGGCTTATTTCCATAGCGAGGAGTCTGAAGAAGCAGAAGCAAAGGCTTAAGGCCGAACAAAATACGCTCAACAACAGGTGGGACAAAGTACTCGACAATGAAGAAAAGTATGGTGGAGGTTACCACACAAAGAGCTATCCAAAGCGTAAGCTGTTACCCAAATTCAATGATGAGGCCTTAGAGCCCATACAGCCGAAAAATAAAAATTACTAGTGGTGCGCCATTACTAGTTTTGAAGAAAAAAAATAAAAAAATTGAAAAAAAATTCTGATTTTTTTACTAATGGCGCACCATGGATGTGGTGCGCCATTACTAGTTTAACTAGTAATGGCGCACCACTCCCACGGTGCGCCATTACTAGTTTTAAAAAAAAATCTTGTTATTAATGGCACACCGTGGATGTGGTGCGCCATTAGTATTTGGACACTAATGGCGCACCAACACATGGTGCGCCATTAGTATATAGTAGTGGCGCACCACATGTCTGGTGCACCATTAGTGTCAATTCCATCTATAGCCCTTTTCCTAGTAGTGAAGGCGGATGACTCTGAAGTGTCATCACGGAGGGTCCCTTTTGACCAACAAGTTACGCAGGGGACAGAAGAGGCAGTACCCGAAGGTGGAGCACCGATCATCCGTTATTCCAGGGCTGATGATAACAAAGGTCCCGGACTGACTGGTTTGCAGCCGACAGTGATTCTGGAGACGGGTAAACAGATTCCTTCAAAGGATGATTGTGCTCCTGGAGCAGCTTCGGGAAACCCGGAGACTCCGGATATATTACGGGACATGTTGCGGAAAGCATCTGTCTCAGGGGAACAGCGTATCTTGATGGGTACAGTGATTGAGAAGATTTCGTCCGCGAAGAGCGGATTAAATGAAGCCTTCATGAGCCTACTGAAGGGCTTCGAGGTTTGTGGCATAATGTTTCAGCTATGTTTCATTTGCAAAGATGCGCCTGTGTATAGGTAGTAGCCCCTGATACTCGGGTTGGCTTCCGCTGGGAAGCAAAACGGAGGATCGAAAAGATCGTTTGAGGACTAACCTGATCAACTTTGAACACAGGCTTCTTCTCCCTTGGCCGCTTCCCGGACTATGGAAATTGCCGATTTGCAGTGGAAGCTTGATGTGGCAGGGGATGATCTTGCTTTAATCAATATGCGTCTTGACAAGTCGCAAGGTATGTATTCGGGACAATCATCGTACATTTGTGTGGTATAAGCATGATGCTAAAATTTAGATGCTGTAATATGCATGGCTGCAGACGGTGCTGCTGTTGTTGAAGTTCTTTGAGCGGAACTGGCTCGGGCCAAGGAGCAGGCCCGGCGTAGCAATGCTGCTGCCGAAAAGGCGTCGGCTGAATTAAAAGTCGAACAAGATGCACGGCGCCAAGATGAGGAGAAGATATCCTCGATGACGCTCGAACTAGAGAATGCCACCGGCCGCTATGGATTTCTGGAGAAGGATAGTGAAGCCAACGACTGATCTGGAGAAGGCCTTACAAGAGGCGAGGGAAGTGTGGTCGGAATGCAGAGCAGCTCGTGAGGACATTCGACAGGCGAAGGAGATTGCGGCTGGAAAGCCGTTTCTGCTGCAAACTAAGTTCGGTGGCTCGAACTATGCCCAGCTTAACCAAGTATGGAGTTCTCCGGACGAGTTCTTGGACTTGCCGAAGAGTTCTACCGATGCGGTGCAGTATTACCAAGCGCGGGATGGATATGCAATGGAGAAGCTTTTTTGGTCACAGTTTGGCGCATCAAAGCGCCCTCTGTTGCTCAATGAATAGATGTCCCAATGGGCCGAACTTCATAGGATATCCGGTGCTGCCATGAAGGACGTCATAATCCGGTTGTGGCCAACCGAGCCTGTTCGAATTGCTATTTCGGTTTGGTGCAAAGGCTTGTTGACGCGGTGCCGCGTATCGACGCTGTGAAGCGGTCAACGTGCATTGAGGGTGCACGGATGGCTTTTGCCTGAGTCAAGATGTTCTGGGGGAAGATGAAGGCCATCGATGTTGCGACGAAGGGTCCACCTAGAGGCAAGGACCGTCCGGAACCGGAGCATTATTTTGAAGACGTCCTAGAGGCTGCCCGCTTTATAGAGGGTCAGTGCTCGAAAGACATGATGTTCGAATCAGGTGTATGAAAATTGTAAAAGATAATTTTATAGTTAATCTATTTATGTTTTGCTTGAAAGCTTGAATTCCTCCTGTGCTATAGTCTGAAAGGTTTCCAGTCGTCGGCTTCAGCCCCCTCGTAGGAAGTACATGGGTGTTCGGAAAAGCATTTAATCACTCTTTATCCAACATCTTGGTCCATGAAGGAGGTGATAATGCGGCGAACCAGGAAATCGGACTATAAGGCATTAACACTTTCAGTTAGCCATAGGAGTTTTATGGTGGGGCTATGACATAGCCCCTGGTATGTATGCATCGTATGGTGCCTTACATATTTGATCTGAAAAAGATCCCTCGTGTGACATGGAGAATCGCTAAAGATTCCAATAAGTCGTCAAGTGGTTGACCAGCTCACGCCGCATCATGACAGTCAGTTTTCGGCTTTCTCTACTGAGGTGCTCGTCCGATTTAGACCATGGCACAATCGTAGTAGTTCTCCCTTTACTACCCTAGCCGATAGAGAGGAACGTAGGGTAGCAAGCACAGGAGCCCGGAAACCCAACTATTGACCCAAGACAATGATTCGGAGCTGATGCATATAAGACCAAACTTGCGACGTCGAAGTATGCTATAGAGCTGTTCGGACTTTTACTGGAAACTCATTTGTTCCCACACCGAGCCCCTAGCAGGTTAGGCCAAGGTGTTTCTGTGAAATAACTGTAGGAGCCATATTTGTCGGGTAAACCATACGGGTGATTAGTTCAGATATTGTTTACTGGTAACTGAGCGATATGCCAAAGATTACTTATGATATATATAAAATCCATCCGCCCAGCTATTTGACATGCTCGGGGTTGGAGGCGGAGGAACAGGCATAGTACAGGCTCAAGAAATAGGGAGTACGGTCTACAAAAAGTTATTTTGGACCTCCTGTCGCACGTCTGCGCCGCAGTCCTCGGTGGGGGGAATCCTTGATGGAAATAGCCCCTTGGGTGAATGTACGGATCTGGACTCCGATAGAGCCAGTTTCAGATGTTTATCCTGTTCGTCACCTATTTTTAAAAGGATAGCGAAGGAAAAAAAGAAAAAAGGTAATAAAAGAAAGTTACTGGAGTGCTTGCAGGCTTGTCCGTATTGTGCTTCCGCCAATGCCTATGGTATCTTGAGGGCGTAATGATGTATGTGCGGTACAAATTTTGTAGGTGTGTGGAGTGGGCAGCGGAAGCCGGGTTGCTATTTCTGTTCTAGGAGTAGATGATCCTCGGGTGGAGATTGCTTCTGACCCCTGGTGTTTCGTTGGTGAACCTTTCTGTCATCCCTGTCGCTTGGCGGCCTCCTCCCCCTATGTTCGGCGTTGAGCTTGCCGGCCTGTTTAAATACCCAGCAGTTTCTGTTGGTATGATTAGCTAGTTTATCGGGGCAGCCATGAATCTGGCAGGGTCAGTCCAATATCCTGTCCAAGTTGGATGGTTCATCATCTATTCGCCTTGAATGGCTTCTTCCGCTAATCGGGCTTGGCGTTGCTGAATCCGGCGTTGACCGCTATGTCGCCTGATCTTTCATTGTCATTGCGACTGTTTTTATTGCTTCCTCGTGGCTTACTGTTGCCGTCTCGGATTTCAGAGGTGCCCTGGTTGCTGGCGCTATTGCTTCTACGAGCGAGCCAGCTGTCTTCTCCCGTGCAAAAGCGGGTCATCAGAGCAGTGAGGGCTAGGTCCTTCTTGGCCAAGGTGGCGTGCAAGCCATTCGTCCCGTACGCCGTGTCTGAAAGCCACAAGGGCTTCCGCGTCTGGACAATCGACGATTTGGTTCTTTTTGACTAAGAACCGAGTCCAGAGCTCCCTAGCTGATTCTCCGGGTTGTTGGACAATTTGACTTAGGTCATCGGCATCCGGTGGTCGGACATATGTTCATCAAAAGTTATCGAGGAAGGCCTCTTCCAAGTCCTCCCAGCTGCCTATGGAATTTTTAGGCAGGCTATTTAACCAGTGCCGAGCTGGCCCTTTTAGTTTTAGTCGGAGGTATTTAATGGCGTGGAGGTCGTCCCCACGGGCCATATGGATGTGGAGGATGAAATCTTCTATCCATACCGCGGGATCGGTTGCCCCGTCGTATGATTCAATATTGACGGGTTGGAATCCTTCGGGGAATTCATGATCCATTACTTCATCAGTGAAGTAAAGAGGGTGTGCGGCACCTCTATGCTGGGCCACACTGTGACGTAACTCTGAAGGAGTCCCTTTGCGGTTCTCGGCTCGAGCGTGGCGAGGTTTGACACGTCCGAATAAGTAGCCGTTGTCGCTTGTCGAAGCATGCTTTCACGATCCGTAGATTGGTCTTGTGTGTCCTGCTCTATTGTCCAAGTCTCTTTGCAGGTCATCTGGGTAATCGTGACCTGCGTTGTTCCTGCCTTTACGGTGAGGTGGGGTGGTCTGGTGTTCGGCTTGAGTTGCCTCTTTATCCGGACAGAGTTGCCAACGACCTGCCGCATTGTGTGACGATGGTATGGGCTCCAACGCCCCTTCATCGAACTGGTATAGCAATCTATGCTTTGGGTAGCCTTTGGCTAGGCTACTAAGGCCGTATTCTTCGGCGACCAAGGCTTTGGTCCATCTGTCGTTGAGTAGGTCTTGGTCAGCTTGAAGCTGCTGCTGCTTCTTTTTCATGCTCCTTGCCATAGCTATCAGCCTGCGCTTGAAGCGCTCCTGTTCGAGGGGCTCTTCGGGTGCGATGAAGTCTTCGTCGCTGAGGCTTACCTCATCTTCGGAGAGCGGAAGGTAGTTGTCGTCTTCCGAACCATCGCTGGGCAGGGCCTGTTCGTCGGGGCTGGCTTGCCCGTTTTCCTGTTCCTCCTGCTCGAATGTTGCTCCCACAGGGTCTTCATTGCTTTCGGCGCCGTCCGGAGTACTATTTTCTCCAGTGCCATCATTGCTGGCGTGACTTGGGGCGGCGTTTGGGGCGCCAAAACTTAGACTGTGACTTAGGAGTTTTAACTGGATCTCCCTTGTCTTTGCCGCGAGGCTTTTTTAAGTGTATCGATCATGTACACGTCGTGTGAAGGGGTGGCCATCTCGCGCCTGCTGACTGGCGGGTCTTGGCCTTGCTCCTTATCGGCATCATCGTCTATACCGTCAATGTCTGCGAAGCCAGGAGCGGGCATGTCGGTTAAGTCCTCGACAGTGGCTATGAAGTGGGTGGCGGGTGGGAAGCAAAATTCTCCGTCGTCAGCCCCTAGTTCCAGCCGGACATAGTTCGGCTGTGAGTCTTCCGTGAATGACAGGTTCTTTAAAGAGTTTAGCACATCACCCAGAGGTGAGTGCTGAAAAACGTCTGTGGCGCTGAATTCAAAGATTGATAACCCATCTAGCTCGGTGTCCGCAAGCGTACATGGTCCACAACTTATAGCCGGAGACGAGTTCGGAGTTCCATTGACGCAAATATTGCGAGGTGTCGGGTTCGTGTGCGGCTCTAGCGCCGCGGACTCTGTGGCCTCGGATGGCATGATCTGCTCCGGTTCTAAGGCCATTGCAGCAACAGGGACCATCTCCTGGATGTGATCCGATGACAGATTTAAGTCATGTTCATCGGGGCGAGGGGGAGCGATCGTTGCGGTCTCAGATCCATTGAAGATCAAGTCTCCATGGATATCCGCGATGTAGTTCAAGCTTCCAAATCTGACCTGGTGGCCAGGGGTGTAGCTATCGATCTGCTCAAGATGGCCAAGCGAGTTGGCCCGCAGTACGAAGCTGCCGAACAAAAAAATCTATCCGGGGAGGAAGGTTTCTCCTTGGACAGCGTCACTATAGACGATTGAAGGGGCCATCGGAACTTTCGTTGATGGCACAGTGGAACTCTCAATGAAAGCACCAATGTCGGTGTCAAAACCGGCGGATCTCGGGTAGGGGGTCCCGAACTGTGCATCTAGGATCGATGGTAATAGGAGATGGGGGACATGATGTTTACCTAGGTTCGGGCCCTCTCCATGGAGGTAATACCCTATGTCCTGCTTGATTGATCTTGATGAATATGAGTGTTACAAGAGTTGATCTACCACAAGATCGTAATGGCTAAACCCTAAAAGCCTAGCCTGTATGACTATGATAATGAGTATATATCCTTTCCGGACTAACCCCTCTGGTTTATATAGACACCGGGGGGGGGGGGGATCTAGGGTTTACATAGAGTCGGTTACATAAGAAGGAATCTTCATAGTCAGTCACCAAGCTTGCCTTCCACGCCAAGGAGAGTCCAATCCGGACACAGGTACAGTATTCGACCTTCATGTCTTCACAGCCCATCAGTCTGACCCATGGATAACAGGCCAGACGCCCGAGGACCCCTTTGTCCAGGACTCCCTCAATCTCCAAGAAACCTTTGTATTGACAATCAAACGAGAGAGAGAGAGAGGAAGCCATCTAGCTACTAACTACGGACTCGAAGGTCTACAAAGAACTACTCACGCATCATCGGAGAGGCACCAATGGACATGGTGAACCCCTCCGTTATGGTGTCTGGATTGGATCTGGTGGTTCTGGACTCTGCGACGGCTGGAATTGATTTTCGTCGACTCCCCTAGGTTTCTAGAATATTGGGGTATTTATAGAGCAAAGAGGCAGTTTGGGGGGCACCCGAGGTGGGCACAACCCACCAGGGCGTGTCTGGGCCTCCAGGCGCACCCTGGTGGGTTGTGTTCTCCTCGGAACACCCCCCCAGGCGCAGCCTTGACCCATTAGGTGTCTTCTGGTCCATAAAAATCTCCGTAAGGTTTCTTTACATTTGGACTCTGTTTGGTATTGATTTTCTGCGATGTAAAAAGCATGCAAAAAACAGCAACTAGCACTTGGCACTATGTCAATAGGTTAGTACCAAAAAATGATATAAAATGACTATAAAATGATTATAAAACATCCAAGATTGATAATATAATAGCATGGAACAATCAAAAATTATAGATACATTAGCACGCGTATTAGATGAAGTTTAGTGTGGGGGACCAAGATTTTTAATTAAGTCTCTTATTTCACACACCCCAAAAGTTAATCTAGCAACAAGGATTATCACTTTATGGTGTGCAAGTAGGTAGCTAGCTTTATCCATAAACCCTTGTAGCCACGTAATTAAAATTTGCCAAAACGATTAGAGGATGTCTAACTTGATTTTGTAGGGTTTGCGTATGATGTGGTATAGCCTTCGTCATGATAATGAGTTTATGTATGAGATGGTTATATGTTGTAATGTTAAGTGGCCTGTGCGTCATGGCATCATGGCTGGAGCCACGAGATTGCCACCTTAATGTAAATATCGTAGAGATAGGTTACAAGTGATGGTGGCAAGATGTACATGGAGGACCCCAACGAGGAGAAGGTGTACCAGGTGCGGGACGAGGAGCTATAGTTTTGTGCCACAACAGAATTTCAGATTTTGGTGCCACGACAACTGAAAGTGCATTATATCGACTAGAGGGGGGGTGAATAGGCGATTTTTATGAAATTCTTCACTGAGGAATTTGCTGCTGAGGAAATTCCTTAGCGAAGAACTACTAGCAGCGGAATAAGTACTCAAAAGTAAACACAACAGAATACAAGCATAGTCATCATGATGAAATGAAGACAGGCACAGAGTATAGGAAGCGTAATCACAGGATCACTCAGGATGAAGACAAACAGACTGAAGAAATTGAACTGAGGAAATTGAGAAAGTCTTCAGTCAAAGTCTTCAAACACAGATATGAACAAACATACATCACAGTTATGAGGAAATGAAAGAGTTGAGGAAATAGAACCAGTAAGCTCGGTGAAGACAATGATTTGGTAGACCAGTTCCAACTGCTGTCTCAGTTGTACGTCTGGTTGGAGCGGCTGAGTATTTAAACTCGAGGACACACAGTCTCGGACACCCAGTCAAGGACACTTAGTCCAAGAAACCCAGTCATCACCGTATTCTCCATGAACTAAGGTCACACAGACCTCGTCCAATCACTCGTGGTAAGTCTTCAGGCGACTTCCAAACCTTCACAAACTTGGTCACTCGGTGATCCACAATTCCTATTGGTTGCTCTAGACCATGATGCCTAACCGTCTGGAAGAAGCATAGTCTTCAAAGGTAACAAGCGTCGGATCCACTCAGGATCAATCTCTTCAGTGATGCTCAATCACTTGGGGTTTGTAGGTGTTTGGGTTTGGGGTTTTTGGTTTTTCCTCACTTGATGATTTTCGCTCAAAGTCCTCGGAGGATGGGTTGCTCTCAAATGACAAGTGTCAGTTTCTCTCGGAGCAGCCAACCAGCTAGTGGTTGTAGGGGGCGGCTATTTATAGCCTAGGGAGCAGCCCGACATGCTAAGACATAAATGCCCTTCAATGATATGACCGTTAGGTGGATAGATATTTTTGGACAGCTGGCGCATAGCACAGCAACGGTCGGAATTTTGAGTAGCAAAATCCTCAGGGCTATCATGTTTCTCACTATGTAGGCAATCCGCACTAGCGAATTCCTAACTCCTCAGTCAGGACAAATTCCTCAGAGACCAGAAGAACTTCGTCTCTATCACTGAAGAAATTGACTAAACTGTATGAGATTTCCAATGGCTTCACTCGAAGGGATTGGTAGGTGTAGGATTTTGAGTTGAGCATCACATGGAAATTTTTCCTTAGTATTTCCTCGACCCCCTTTGCCGGGGTTCTGATCCACGAGCACCTATGGGACCGGCGGACCGAGTCCCTTTCGGTTCGGCGGGGGCGGAGGTCGCACGAAGAGCGGATCGAGGCGAAGCACACGAGCAGTTTACCCAGGTTCGGGCCGCACGGATGCGTAAAACCCTACTCCTTCTTTGTGGTTTGTATTGAGTTCTTGCTCGGGAGCGCGGAGTGCTACAGTACACTCCAGCAGCTAACAAGACCGAGCGTGAGTGTTCTCTTTCTCCTAATCAGCTAACCCCTTCTACGTTGCGCATGGGCCTCCTTTTATATGCTCAAGGGGTCACCGACAGGTGGCAATGTAGACAAGGGTAAAAATGGGAAGGTGCTGCGGTAGGTACAGCTACCTGCTACAGTGTATCATACCTAACCCTGACGGCAGGGTGCAAGGGCATTAAATGCCCGTCTGCGTCGTCTAAATAGTGCAAAAGGGACCATTAGGGACGCCACCGCTCGCCATGATGGCGATCTTGTCAGCGCCGCTTGCCACCGCGCACCCCTGGCTGCACAGCCTCCCGCCACGTACGCCTGGAAGGGTCCCAGAGCAACATGTTGGTGCATGTGCTGGAGCGCAGGCACAGAGTGGTAGCTTGCCGCGGCAAGCGCCTTGCCGCGGTCGTTGTCTTGTCGCGTCCGGGAGCTTGTCGCTCACCGGGCCTTGCCGGGACACGTGGCGCGCCGCGGCAAGTTCCTTGAGGTGCCTTGGTTGGCCTTCTCGGCAAGCTCCTCTTGCCGGGGTCTTGAGATGCCTTTGTTGGCCTTCTCGGCAAGCTCCTCTTGCCGGGGTCTTGAGATGCCTTTGTTGGCCTTCCCGGCAAGCTCCTCTTGCCGGGGTCTTGTCTCCTTGGCTTGGATACTTTGTTCTTGAATGGCTCCAAAGGAACCACGGAGGACCTTGGCGGTCACCCGGCAAGCCTTGCCGCGGGATGCTGCGACTGCCCGTGCACAAGTTCGGGATACTAAGGTACCCCTACTCTAGTACACCGACAGGAGCCCCCGGGCCTGGGCCATACACGGTGCCGAGCGTTGTTGGGCCAGGCCCAAAACAGGGCACGGGCACGCGCGGCCTAGGTTACACCGTATCTTTCTCCGTATCCACTGCGCCCTCCCCGAACGTCACGCGTTGAATGCGGCATCTTGGGAGAGATCGTGGGGGGTTTCTTTATTCGGAAATGCGGAACGTCCACCCCCTCCCTCTTTATAAGCAGGGGAAACAGGGGCAGTCCGCCCATTCGCCCGTTGCTACTTCCAATCTCAGAAATCTCCGCCGCTCCCTCGTCTTCCCAAAGCTGAGAGAGAGAGCGCGCTCCGCTCCCCATCGCCACCAACACCACCAACGCCGTCGACCTCCTCCACTACTTCTGCCATGGCTCCAAAAGCCGACAAGGGGAAGGTCGTGAAGTCGACCGAGGCGCAGCGGCTTGCGGCGCTGCGGAAGGAGCGGGCAGTCTTCCCCCCCAAGCTTGCCTCGAAGGAGCTGAGGGAGAACTACTACCTCTTCTGGTCGACGGAGACACGAGCGCATCCGCGCACGAAGGTACTCCCCGCCGCCGCTTGGAAGAAGGCCCCAAATGGATACCCTTTCTTCGCCTTGTTCTTTTACTGCGGGCTCTGCCCGCCTTTCTCTGAATTCTTCTGTGATATCATGAACACCTACGGGTTCCACCTCCTTGACTTCACCCCCAATGCCGTTCTGACCATGGCAGTTTTCGCACATCTTTGCGAAAACTTTGTCGGAGTCCACCCCAGTGTAGCCCTCTTTCGCCATTTCTTCATACCCCGAGTAGACAGAGGAGAGCCTCTATCTGGCGGAATCGCCTGGATCTCAAGGGCCGGCAAGAAGGAAACTTATCTGGAGGGAGAATTCCGCGGCAAGTGGGAGGAGTGGAGAGCAGACTGGTGCTGGATTGACGAGGAGAACCCGCAGCCATTCACCACCCGGCGCCAAACCCCAGTAGCACGCGGCAGCGATTGGAGTGACGTGGCCCCGGAAGACGACAGGCTGAAGATTGCTGTCACCCGGATCCTGCGCCTCAGGCTTGTCGGGCTCACTGTGGGCGCTGTTGGCGCAGATTTTCTTCGCCGTCGCATCGCCCCCCTGCAGGAACGGGGGAGACCTGCCTGGGAGTTCAAGAACGCGGCGGATATCATGAGGCTGCGGCCGGGCCTCAACTTCAACTTCACTGTTCTGGATCTCAACGCGATGCTGCAGGAGATGTTCAAGTATGACCCCCAACATCCCGAAGTGTTCAAGTTGCCGGGGGACGTCGTTCCGTTGTGCAACAACTCCTCGCTCGACCGCATCCGTGCAATGATGCCACTGTGCGACTCGCATGGAATTGTGCCAACTTGGCAAGAGCCTGCAGACGACGTCGTGCAGCAGTTCTTTGATGGCTTGGTAGAAGTGCCGATCCGCCCTGACGAGAAGGACAGCCTCACCCGCGACACCACCGATGCGGAGATGACATGCATCGCCACTAGGCTGGAAGAGGCGGCGGCAGCCGCAGCCGCGGGCGAATTTGGATTCACCGTAGAGGAGGCAGATGCAGCAGAGGCGGCAAGCCGTGCCGAGCGAGGGGAGCCCGCCAGCGAGAAAGAACTTGCCGGACATGGCATCGGGTCAAGCGAGCCCGCCAAGGATACGAGCGGCTCGCTGGAGATCAACTCCTCTTCCTCTTCATCTTCGGGCAGCTCGCCGCAAGCAGAGCCTCCATCCCCACCAAGAAGGCGTCTTCGCAAGGCCAGTGACGTGGCAGAGCGGCAAGCGGGTCAACAGTCACCGCGCCGCGTGACACGCTCCACCGCGGCAAACACCATTGCCGCGGGAGCGCCTCATGCTGCGACGGCAACTGGAGCGGGGTCTAGCCGGACCACCGCTTCAATTCCTGCCGCTACTCACATTGCGACGGCAACCGGAGCGGGGTCGCCTCAGACCACCGCCACCGTTTCCGCCAAGCGGCCAAGGGAAACTACTCCTCTGTCTCCCCGTGCCGGGCATGAGCCGGACTTCGACTTCTCCGTGTTCAGCTCTGACGAGGAAGAAGAAGAAGAGTAAGATTCTCTTGTTGTACTTGTAGCTCTTCAATCCTTGCTGTCTTGTCTTGTATCTCATTTGCTTTACTCTAAACTTGTTCCTTTTTAGGACTCTGGCCCAGAGAGCAGCAAAGAGAGCCAAGGTCCCGGTGATCGTCATCGAGGACGAGCCCACTGCGACAGCAGGGGGTGCGCTCGAGACAACCTTGCCGGACCCGGCAACTTTCCTCCAGAGCAGCCCCTAGCGTAAGTATATGATTTGCTTTCCGCTGTGAGGTGCGCATGGATACTCTGTCTTTGCTGATATCTGTTTGTTGGTTTGTGTAGAAGCAGAGCAGCCCCACCAGGAGCCAAGGGAGAGTCCTCCGGCAAGGGAGAGCTTTCCGGTAAGGGAGAAGTCTCCGGCAAGGAACAACACTAGCGGCCCCCCGACGGCGGAGACTATGACTGCAGAACCCGGGACAGGTAATCCTTTCGCTGCAAGATTTCCCTTGGGTTCTTCTTCTTTTGATCTTCTTCTTGGGTTTTTGCTTGACTCTTATCCCCTTTCCGGCTGTCAGACCCATCTTTTACAGAGCAGATGGAGATCGAGGTTGCCGCCGACGACGCAGCTGGTGCTGACGATCCCGCCGGCGCAGAGGCCGCCAAGGCTGCCGCCGCAGCAACTGGCGAGGGGTCTGGCGATCGCACTGACGGCCCTGAGGCCGCAGGAGCGCCAGGCGCTACACCGACCGCCGACCCGTCCGCCGCTGACGCAGCGCCAGGCTCCGAAGAGCCCCAACCAGGCGTCTACTTGAAGGCCGGCGAAGGCGTCTTCATCAACCTCCCCTGGGCGTCAAGCTCCAGAGCGCCGGTCGAAGGGGAGATCTTCGATGGAGAAGTGCTCGCCTCCGCTGGGCTGATGCTGGTTGACGCGCCAAGCAGCAGCAACGAGCCTGAGGAGGAACGGCTGCTGCGGAAGCTGTTGTCGCTCTACCGCGCACGGCAAGCCAAGCTGGACTCCCGCGAGGCGCTTGTCGCGAAAGCGGGAGCAGACATCGAGAAGCGTGCGGAGGAGCTCTGGGGTCTTCACCAGGAAGCTCTCTGGTCCTTGGCGGAGGAGCGGGAGCAACTTGCCGAAGCGCAGAAAGCCTTCCTCCTTGGGAAGGCCGAAGTCGAAGAGCAACAGTGGCTTGCCGCTGTGAAGCTATCAGCGGAGGAGGGCGAGCTGGCGCAGCGGAAGGTCAATCTTGACGCCCACAAGGAGGAGCTGCCGTGCGCGAGGAGAAACTCGGCGGAGCCCTCAAGCAAGCGGAGGATGCTGCCGCCGCCGCCGAGGCCGCCAAGAAGGAGTTAGAGACGAAGGTGGCGCAGCTGGAGACCGATCTCGCCGAGAAGGGAAAAGAGCTCAGCGCCGCCAAGGACTCCAACGCGAATCTTGAGTTGAAGTTGACCGCTTTGACCAAGACTCTGGACGACGCCAAGAAGCAGGAGGCGGCCTTGAAAGAAGAGATCAAGGCCGACAAGGCGCTGCTGGAGAGTGTTGCCGCCACCCAGAATGCCTTCAGGGAGACGGTGGAGCACTGGACGGAGAGTCTTGTGAGTGTCGCCGCAGACATTGACAGGGAGCTGGCGCGGCTGGGGATGGAGGATCTCGGGTATCCCTCCAACGAGAACCTCCAACCCAGCGCCAAGCTTGTCTTGTTCTTCAAAGGCGTGGCGACGGCCCTCCAGCGGCTCCGGGAGAAGATCCCAAAGCAGCTGGCCGACGAGTCGCGCAAGATCTGCGCGGGAGCTCTTCAAAAGGTGTTGGTGAAGGTGGCCTTCCGCAATCCGGGCCTCAACCTCACCAACGTCCTCAAGACCCTGCCGCCGGATGCTGATCTGGAGGCGCTCAAGACCCTTGTCGCACCCATTGTGGACAAGGTGAGCGGGATCAAGAGGATCGAGGGCGCTCGCGTAGACTAGGCCGCCCGCTTCTTCTTTTCTTGTTGCTGTTTGTCATGTTATGAAAACAATCTGTTAGAGCCGCGACAAGCTATCTTGTAATATAACTCTATTTCGGGCAATGATTGCAATGTTATTCCCTTTACTTGATTCCTCCCTTTGTATGTTTTTGCCCTACGCTTTTAGGGAACTTGCCGGTGCAGGCACCTGAGCCGCGAGCGCTGAGTGCGGGACGTCAGCAGCCTGCTGGCGGTGCCGCTACCGACAAGAAACCTTGTCGCAACTAGTTGCAGCTCACTTAAGTTGTTGAGCGGACTCGAAACAAAGTAAGGGAGCAACTAGCTACGAGTTGGTTCCTCCACGCACAGGTTTTCCATACAAAGTGCGGTCGTTCAAGGGAGATAACTTCAAAATTTAAAAAATCTGATTGCTCAAACTTTGGCAACTTAGCTTTTCTGTTGTTTGCTTCCCGGTAAGGCGAAACTTTCTTGAACGACGCCTGGTCCATACCATTATCTTCTCCTTCCCCCCCCGAGCAAACTTGTGGGCGAGGGAACCTTCCTTTCCTTGAGAAAAAAGAAAGAAGAGAAAATAAAGATATGGAGCCTTACAGCTCGTTATTGCTTACCGGGGAGTAGGTGCTGCACAAAGTGTCAGATCACATATGCAATAAATAGAAAGCATGAACTTGACAAGATGTGCGGAGCACATGAGCTTTACTTATGCACGGGGTCTGCGCCCGGCTTTGTACAAAGGATTACATGCAACAGCGGCAAGACTTGTACAAAAGGTGGTTGCCGGAACAGGTTCCGGCAACCGCGCCTTACGGGTAAAACTTACGAAGATGCTCAATGTTCCAGGAGTTGCTCACCGGAATGGCGTCTTCGGTCTCAAGGCGGATAGCGCCAGGCCTAGTGACTCGTTTCACCCGGTAAGGGCCTTCCCACTTCGGTGTCAACTTGTTGGAATTCTTGGCGGACTGAACACGCCGAAGAACAAGGTTGCCTTCCTCGAGACTTCTGGCGTTAACTTTGCGGCTATGGTAGCGGCGCAAAGCTTGCTGGTAGCGAGCAGCTCGCACAGCAGCCTGAAGACGGTCTTCCTCAAGGAGCAGCACGTTATCTTGTCGCAGCTGCTCTTGCTCAAGCTCATCATAAGCGAGGACTCGAGGTGACCCGTATACGAGTTCCGTGGGGAGAACTGCCTCTGCTCCATAGACTAGAGCGAAAGGTGTCTGGCCAGTGGCTCGATTTGGCGTCGTTCTGATCGACCAAAGAACCACCGGCAGCTCCTCGATCCAGTTTCTTCCGCACTTGTGCAGCCTGTCGAAAGTTTTGGTCTTGAGCTCGCGCATCACTTCAGCATTTTCCCTCTCCGCTTGACCGTTGCTTTTCGGGTGAGCAACAGATGCGAAGCAGACCTTGGCGCCAAGATCTTGGACATACTGCATGAAGGTGCGGCTCATAAATTGCGTACCGTTGTCGGTGATTATCCTGTTGGGGATCCCGAAGCGGCAAACAATCGACCTGAACAACTTGACTGCTGACTGTGCTGTCACCTTCCTCGCTGGTTCCACTTCCGGCCACTTTGTGAACTTGTCGATTGCAACGTACAAGTACTCAAAGCCCCCGACTGCTCGGGGAAGGGGCCGAGGATGTCGAGCCCCCAGACCAAAAATGGCCAGGATAAAGGGATTGTCTGGAGAGCTTGAGCTGGTTGGTGTATCTGCTTGGAATGGAACTGGCACGCTTCACACTTGGTTACTTGTGCAGTTGCATCCTGGAGGGCTGTCGGCCAAAGAAACCTTGCCGGAATGCTTTGCCGGCAAGTGCTCTTGCGCCAATGTGGTGACCACATATGCCTCCATGTATCTCTGCCAACAGCTTTTGTCCGTCTTCCCGGTGAATACACTTCAATTTCACACCGTTGAGTCTTCTTCTGTACAGTGTCTTGTCGACAAACTGGTACATACTTGACTGCCGGGCTACTCTTTCCGCTTCTTCTTGCTCTTCGGGAAGTTCTCCTGTCTGAAGGAAACGGACAATCCGCTGTGCCCATGCTGGAGCTTGTGGCTCGACAACAAGGACTAAAGGCAAATCTGCGGCTGCGGGAACATCCGCTTCTACGGCGAGAATCTGTGGCTCTGCCGGAGCTTGACGTTCCCCGGCAAGCTTGCCGGAGCAAAACTTGTCGGGAGCTTCTGCTTCGACGGAACAAACCCTAGAGTTTGCCAGAGCAGATTGCTCCTCAGCGCAAGGCAAATCTGTTGCTGCGGGAACGTCCGCTTCTACGGCGAGAACCTGCGGCTCTGCCGGAGCTTGACGTTCCCCGGCAAGCTTGCCGGAGCAAAACTTGCCGGGAGCTTCTGCTTCAACGGAACAAACCCTAGGGCTTGCCGGAGCAGACTGCTCCTCAGCGCTCTTGGCGTTGATCTTGGGGACCTTCTTGGCGGCGGCTTCGGGAAGCTCTGCCGGCAAATAGTCACCAGAAATCAACTTCCTCTTCTTGCTTTGTCCAGTTGATGTCGTTACAGACGGTTGAGTCAGCTTGAGCACAAAGATCCTTAGTTCCACAGGTAACTTAAGTGCGGCGCACTTTGACAGGCTATCGGCAATGGCGTTCTGAGCTCTTGGAACATGCTCCATCTGTAGGCCGTCAAAGTGCTCTTCTAGCTTTCTCACTTCATCGACGTAGGCTTCCATCAACGGACTCTGATAGCTCTTGTTCACTTGGCGGACAACAAGCTGCGAGTCACCCCTGACAATGAGCTTCTTGATCCCAAGGTCTGCCGCTATCCTGAGACCGGCAAGCAAGCCTTCATACTCTGCAGTATTGTTTGTTGCTTGCTCCTTGGGAAAGTGCATCTGGACTACGTACTTGAGGTGCTCTCTGGTGGGTGCGACAAGCAGCACGCCAGCGCCGGCGCCTTGCAGCGAAAAGGCACCATCAAAGTACATCAGCCACTCTTTGCTTGCTTCTTTGACGGGGATGCTTGTTTCTGGAATTTCTTCATCTGGTGTTGGCGTCCATTCTGCTATGAATTCTGCCAATGCTCTGCTTTGGATAGTTGAAGTACTCTCAAACTTGAGGCCAAAGCTTGACAGTTCTAGTGCCCACTCAACAATCCTGCCTGTCGCTTCTGGATTCTGTAGTATCCTCTTCAGCGGAAAGCGAGTGACAACTGTGATCTCATGTGCTTGGAAGTAATGGCGCAGCTTTCTCGAGGCCATGAGAAGGCCGAAAAGCAATTTCTGCACGCCAGAGTACCTTGACCTAGCCCCTTGCAGAAGGGAACTGACAAAGTAAACTGGGCGCTGTACCATTTTCTTCTGTATCTCCTCGCGCTTCTGCGCAGATCCATCCTTGTCGGGACCAGAGCTTGCCGGGGAAGCCCCCTGCTTGTCGCTGGATGCGTCTGCCGTGGTTGCTGGCTCGTCATCTGCCTCCCTCTCCGCTACTAACGCAGCACTAACCACTTGATCGGTTGCCGCTATATACAGCAGCAACTTCTCTTGTGGCTTAGGTGCGACAAGTATTGGAGTGGAGGACAGGTATCTCTTCAAGTCTTGCAGCGCAGCCTCCGCTTTCGGAGTCCATTTCACTGGACCTGCCTTTTTCAATATTTTGAAAAACGGCAGGGCGCGCTCTGCAGACCTAGAAATAAACCTGCTGAGAGCAGCCACGCAACCGGCAAGTCTTCGTACATCCTTGATGCGCTTGGGTGCTTCAATCTGCTCAATGGCCTTGATCTTGTCGGGATTGGCTTCGATTCCCCGCTGAGACATGAAGAACCCGAGAAGCTTGCCGGAGGGGACTCCAAACACACACTTCTCGGGGTTGAGCTTGAGGCTGATCTTGCGCAGATTTGCAAAGGTCTCGTCTAAATCTTGAATTAGAGTTGCCTTGTTCTTGCTCTTGACCACTATGTCATCCATGTAGGCTTCTACATTTCTGTGCATTTGTGGCTCCAGAGCGACATGGACTAGTCTTGCAAATGTTGAACCAGCATTTTTCAAACCGAAAGGCATCCGTATGAAGCAGTATGTGCCACATGGAGTGATGAATGCAGTTTTCTCCTCATCTTCTTCTGCCATGAAGATCTGATGGTATCTTGAGTATGCGTCAAGAAATGAAAGCAAATCACATCCGGCCGTGGAGTCAACAATCTGGTCAATGCGCGGCAAAGGAAATGGGTCTTTGGGACAAGCTTTGTTAACATCGGTAAAGTCGATACAAAGTCTCCATTTCCCGTTCGCCTTGCGCACGACTACAGGATTGGCCAACCACGTAGGATGGAGCACTCCTCAGACAAGGCCTGCTGCTTCCAACTTCTTGATTTCTTCTGCTATGAATTCTTGGCGCTCCACTGCTTGCTTCCTGACTTTCTGCTTGACGGGCCGCGCATGAGGACAAACGGCAAGATGGTGCTCAATTACTTTCCTGGGAACACCGGGGATGTCAGACGGTTGCCACGCAAACACGTCGACATTCGCCCGCAGGAAAGCAATGAGCGCGCTTTCCTATTTAGGGTTGAGAGTGGCGCTGATGGTGAAGGTACCACCAGTGCCGTCCTCCTTGGCGGACACCTTCTTGGTTTCTGGCGGAGCTGCCATTGTCTTCTTACACTTGCCGGTGGAGCTCGATGGTGCGTCCTTGACGGCAGCGCAGCACTCCGAAGAGGTGCGCTTGCCGGAGTGGGCATCAGAACTCTTGCCGGACTTGGTCTTCTTCCCCCCGGGAGCTTCAAGGGCAAGTGACTTGCGGTCTGTTGCAGCTGCCGCTTCCCGGTAGATCTTGTCGGCGCAGATAAGAGCATCCTTCTTGTCGCCAGGGACAGAGATGACGCTCATTGGGCCTGGCATCTTCAGTATGTTGTATGCGTAGTGAGAGGCTGCCATGAACTTGGCGAGTGCTGGACGGCCGAGTATCCCATTATAAGGCAATGGAACATCGGCAACGTCAAAAGTGACCCTCTAAGTCCTGAAGTTCATCTTGCTGCCAAATGTTACTGGCAACGTGACCTTCCCCTTTGGCTTGCTCCTTCCCGGGTTGATTCCTTGGAATGTGCCGGTCTCTTCAAGCTCGCTATCAGGGATCTGGAGTTTCTGGAGTACAGCGGAGGAGATTAGGTTCAAGCCGGCCCCGCCGTCAACTAGCATCTTAGTGACCTTGAGGTTGCGGATAGTTGGTGAAACCAACATCGGCAAGCACCCGACCGCAGTTGTGCGATCAGGGTGGTCCTCAATATCAAAGATGATAGGCGTGCTGGACCATTTCAGAAGCTTGCGTGACTCGACAGGCGGTTTTGCCGCATTGACTTCCCGCACCCACTGCTTGAGTTGGTGGTGCGAAGTATGCAGAGAAGCACTGCCGTCAATGCACAAGACCTCTGTGGCTTTTTGGAACTCCTGCTCACTGGTCTCGACATCATCCATGTCTTCGTCGTCGTCATCGTCTTCATCCTTGTCGCGGCCGCGGGGAGGTCTGTCTCCTTGCCGCTGCTTGGCCTTGCCGCGGCGTCCTTCCCGGCCGGCGCGCTTCTTGCTGGATTCTCCAACGCCTCCTTGGGCCCTCTCCTTGTCGCGTCGCTCGTACTCAGCCTTTTGCTGCTGGACAAGCTGTTCGACCTTCTTGCAGCTCTGGAGGTCATGGCCCTTGGTGCGGTGGATTTTGCAGTACTGCTTGTCGGTGCCGTCCTGCTTGTCGGCGACTGCCACAGCCTGGCAGTTGGTGCATGCGGCAATCTCCTTGCCGGAGCTACCAACTTTGTCTTTATTGGCGCCACCTTCGTTGTCGGACTGCTCAACGACTAGCACATCTTTGCCTTTCTTCTTCCTGTTGTTCCGCTGCCGGTTTTTCTTTGCCGGGGCAGCATCTTCGCTGTCAGATCCTCCTGCTCCTGTATTCTCTCCGGGGAGTTTCCTCCCTTCCTCAGCACGTGCACACTTGTCGGCCAGGGCATACAGCTCACTGACGTCTCTGATCTTGCACATCGCCATCTCCTCCCGCATCCTACGGTTGCGCACGTTCTGATGGAACGCGCTGATGACCGCGGCAGGGTGGACATCTGGGATGTTGTGCTGTACATGGCTGAATCTCTGAATGTACTTGCGCAGGGGCTCTCCTTCCTTCTGGGCGAGCAGCTGAAGGTCACTCTCTTGGCCATGAGGTTTGTGGCCGCCTGTAAAGGCGCCGACAAACTGATGGCATAGGTCTGCCCAGGAGGATATGGAGTTGTCCGGCAAGTGCATGAGCCAGGATCTGACGTTGGGCTTGAGCACCAGCGGGAAGTAGTTGGCAAAGATCTTGTCGTCCCGCCCCCCGGCAACCTGAACCGCGATGGTGTAGATGCTGAGGAACTCCGACGGATGCGACTTGCCATCGTACTTCTCTGGTACGTCTGGCTTGAAATTCTTCGTGCTGGGCCAATGGACTTGCCGCAGATCACGAGTAAACGCAGGGCAACCTACCGCGTACGGCAAGTCGCCTGGTTCCCCTGGCGCATGCATGTCGACAGAGGGCCCAGCGCGCTGGTCTGATTGACGTCGCGCTTCTCTTCGGTGCTCGATGCGAGTACGAGCGTCTTCTTGTTGTCGTTCGTGAAGAACTTGGCGCTGATCGCGACGAGCTCGTGGATCTGATGACGCGGTGGAGTCGCTGTCGAGGTGGATCCGGCGAGTCGGCGATCCTGGCCTTCGGGGTGGGGAGTGCACAGTGGTTGCACCCCCACCGGTCTTGTCGCCACCGGCTCGTGCCTGGCTGACTTGCCGCGGTTGCGACGTGCTCGGCTGCCGTTGAGTGTCGCCGTTGGCGAAGCCGATGAGACTCTGAATGGTGGCCCTCCAGTCGTCGATCTTGTCTGCCATTGGAGGGTAGTCCAGGAGCAGTTGAGCTCGCGCCAAAGCTTCTGCTGGAGTGGCGGGTGGCGGTGGCGAACGGTGCGAGGAGTGGGATATGCTCGGACTTCTAACTATGTTAGAAGGAGCAGTATCCCGTCCAGGCGACCGTGCCTCGCTCGTGCCAGCATGTTGGCGTGCATGTTGGTCTTGAGCACTCCGAGATCCACCAGCTCGATCTTGGTCCAGCAAACGCATGGTACTGTGAGCACCATGACGCTGCCGGTCCCGCGCCTCCTGAGATGGGCGCGGTGCATGTACGGACGCCCAGGTCTTGGAGTGCGCCCAGTTGTTGCGGGAGCCGGCTACGCCGCCGATGGGCAGCGCAACCTTGTCCTTGCACCTGGCAGCACCGTGAGCCCCCTCGTCGATGCCCGTTCTTCCGCCGGCGTCTGCCCCATCAGCCGTTTGCTCCGGCGGTGGTGGGTTCGGCGCGAACGGAGCAGTCGCCTCTGAAGCCTTCTTCTTCGGCGGCATGTTGATGAAGATGATGAAGATCTAGCTCGTGTGAACGCCGGATTTGGTTCACACAACCTCGACGCCCCCCTACCTGGCGGGCCAAAGATGCCGGGGTTCTGATCCACGAGCATCTATGGGACCGGCAGACCGAGTCCCTTTCGGTTCGGCGGGGGCGGAGGTCGCACGAAGAGCGGATCGAGGCGAAGCACACGAGCAGTTTACCCAGGTTCGGGCCGCACGGATGCGTAAAACCCTACTCCTGCTTTGTGGTTTGTATTGAGTTCTTGCTCGGGATCGCGGAGTGCTACAGTACACTCCAGCAGCTAATGAGACCGAGCGTGAGTGTTCTCTTTCTCCTAATCAGCTAACCCCTTCTACGTTGCGCATGGGCCTCCTTTTATATGCTCAAGGGGTCACTGACAGGTGGCAACGTAGACAAGGGTAAAAATGGGAAGGTGCTGCGGTAGGTATAGCTACCTGCTACAGTGTATCATACCTAACCCTGACGGCAGGGGACAAGGGCATTAAATGCCCGTCTGCGTCGTCTAAATAGTGCAAAAGGGACCGTCAGGGACGCCACCGCTCACCACGATGGCGATCTTGTCAGCGCCGCTTGCCACCGCGCACCCCTGGCTGCACAGCCTCCCGCCAAGTACGCCTGGAAGGGTCCCAGAGCGACACGTTGGTGGATGTGCTAGAGCGCGGGCACAGAGTGGTAGCTTGCCGCGGCAAGCGCCTTGCCGCGGTCGTTGTCTTGTCGCGTCCGGGAGCTTGTCGCTCACCGGGCCTTGCCGGGACGCGTGGCGCGCCGTGGCAAGTTCCTTGAGGTGCCTTGGTTGGCCTTCCCGGCAAGCTCATCTTGCCAGGGTCTTGAGATGCCTTTGTTGGCCTTCCCGGCAAGCTCCTCTTGCAGGGGTCTTGAGATGCCTTTGTTGGCCTTCCCGGCAAGCTCCTCTTGCCGGGGTCTTGTCTCCTTGGCTTGGATACTTTGTTCTTGAATGGCTCCAAAGGAACCACGGAGGACCTTGGCGGTCACCCGGCAAGCCTTGCCGCGGGATGCTGCGACTGCCCGTGCACAAGTTCGGGATACTAAGGTACCCCTACTCTAGTACACCGACACCCTTTAACAGTACGGTGTTTCCTATGACTCAAGAAAGAGAAAAACAAAACTATGAACACGAAAGTCTTCAAGCTTCATATTTCTCGCATGAATATCAAGTCTTCACGGACACACCAATTTCTTCACTTTCAAAGTCTTCATGAAAGTCTTCAGAAATACCAAAATCTTCAGTCGAAGATATTCATTTTTAGGGGTCGACTTTTCCTGTAAATATCAAACTCCTCATAGACTTATAGACCTGTGTACACTCACACACGCATTAGTCCCTTAACCTATAAGTCTTCAATACACCAAAATCACTAAGGGGCACTAGATGCACTTACAATCTCCCCCTTTTTGGTGATTGATGACAATATAGGTTAAGTTTTCAACGGGGATAAACATATGAAGTGTAAATACTCATATTGAGGAATTTGATTGCAAGATATAGAAGAACTCCCCCTGAAGATGTGCATAGTGAGGAATTTGCTTTTGAAGCAATGCACACTTGAAGAGTTGAATCATGGAGATCTCCCCCTATATCTTGTAATTCATACACGCATTTAACATATAATATGAAGAATTTGAAATGCATGATGAAGTATGGTGCCTGATGAAATTCAGTATGCGTGCAATAATATTTAACAAGGAATAAGCATGCAGAATAGTGCATCAAGAGTATCAGAGCACAGTGCATCAAAAGTATCAGAGCACCATCGGGTTTAAGATTACAACTCGATCCAATAAAGTTTCAAAAGAACGAGAGTTGTAACTTAGCAGATAAAAAATGCCCATATAGTAGACCCGCTTGAAGACTAACTCATATTTCTCCCCCTTTGTCATCGAATGGACAAAAGGATCGAAAATGAGGACTAACGCCCCTGAAGATAATCATGTTGATGAAGGAGCGCCAACATTGTTGGGGTCGTTTGTTGATGTAGGGCCTGCCGCAGTGTCGTCCAAATCTTCATGTTCATCAGTGTCGCGCGATGAAGAATATGAGCTGGCCACCAGAGAAGGAACCTTGAGCTTCTTGAATTTCTTCAGAGGAGGTGCAGACCAGTCAAAATCTTCATTAAGACCCATGTTCTTCAGATCTTCTTCACCATACAGATGTGACAGGATTGCCCAGGTGCGACCGAAGACTTGATGGAGGTAGTAGTGGTTTTTCTTCACTGCATTGTGTGTGGCAGTCATGTTGTGAAGAAGTGAACCAAACTGACGCTTAACCCATTTGTGATTTCGATCCACCTTCTGGTGAAGACTAAGCAGAAGTTCACGGTCAGTCATCACGCATGGAGCAGTGGCTTGAGGAGTGGACTTAGGTGCATTGGCAGAGTCATGTGTGGCAGATTCATCATTGGTGGAATAAGATGCAGCTTTGCAAAACTGACCATCCAATGGACGAATGCCTTCATCAATTACAGCTGGTGCCTTGCCCTTTCCATCAACTGAGGAATATGTCTGCTTGTGGACTTCAATTGGGGGCAAGTAGCTGAGATGATTCTGGAAATCAGCTTTGTAGTTGAGTGAAGACCTTGTCCTGAGGAATCTCATGATCCAAGGTGCATAAGGCTTCAGCTCAAACGGAGATAGTGCAACATTGGCCATAGTCCTTGAGGGAGTGCTAGATTAGGGGGTGTCCGGATGGCCGGACTATACCTTCGGCCGGACTCCTGGACTATGAAGATACAAGATTGAAGACTTCATCCCGTGTCCGGAAGGGACTTTCCTTGGCGTGGAAGGCAAGCTTGGCGATACGGATATACAGATCTCCTACCATTGTAACCGACTTTGTGTAACCCTAACCCTCTCCGGTGTCTATATAAACCGGAGGGTTTTAGTCCGTAGGACAACATACACAACAACAATCATACCATAGGCTAGCTTCTAGGGTTTAGCCTCTCCGATCTCGTGGTAGATCTACTCTTGTACTACCCATATCATCAATATTAATCAAGCGGGACGTAGGGTTTTACCTCCATCGAGAGGGCCCGAACCTGGGTAAAACTTCGTGTCCCTTGCCTCCTATTACCATCCGGCCTAGACGCACAGTTCGGGACCCCCTACCCGAGATCCGCCTGTTTTGACACCGACATTGGTGCTTTCATTGAGAGTTCCTTTGTGTCGTCACCGTCAGGCTTGATGGCTCCTACGATCATCGATAGTGATGCGGTCCAGGGTGAAACTTGTCTCCCCGGACAGATCTCTGTCTTCGGCGGCTTTGCACTGCGGGCCAATTCACTTGGCCATCTGGAGCAGATCGAAAGCTATGCCCCTCGCCGTCAGGTCAGATTTGGAAGTTTAAACTACACGGCTGACATCCGCGGGGACTTGATCTTCGATGAATTCGAGCCACTGCCGAGCGCGCAGCACTGCCACGACGAGCATGATCTAGCTCTGCCGCCTAACAGTGCCCTGAAGGCCGCACCCGCATCGGTTTCGACCCTTAATTCGGAGCCAACTGCGCCGATCGAGGATGGGTGGATGGACGCCGCCTCGGGGGCTGCGATCCTAGCGGCGATTGAGCCAAACACCAGCCCCGCACTCTGCGAGACTCGTGATTCCAAGGAGCCGGACTCCTCTCCGGACTCCGAACCATTCGCGCCTCTGCCGATCGAATCCGATTGGGCGCCGATCATGGAGTTTACTGCCGCAAACATCTTTCAACATTCGCCCTTTGGCGATATTATGAAATCACTAAAGTCTCTCTCTTTATCAGGAGAGCCGTGGCCGGACTACGGTCAGCGAGATTGGGATACGGACGATGAAGAAATTCAAAGCCCACCCACCGCCCACTTTGTAGCCACTGTCGACGATTTAACCGACATGCTCGACTTCGACTCCGAAGACATCGACGGTATGGACGCCGATGAAGGAGACGATGAAGAACCAGCGCCTATTGGGCCCTGGAATGCCACCTCGTCATATGACGTATACATGGTGGACGCACCAAAAGATGACGACGAGGAGCGGAAGGACGCACCGAAGGCTTGTTCCCTCGAAAAGCAGTCAAAGCGGCGACGCAAGCGCCGCCCCAAATCCCGCCTCGACAGAAATAGCAATCACACAGACCCAGCGCTGGAGCAAGGCGAACCGCTGCCAGACAACGGCAATCCGAATAATCAAACCGAACAAACAAATCCTATCAAGGATAATGGTCCGGACGACATAACGCCGGACAGGCACCTGGAGCAGCAGACTGCCCGTAAAAGGCTTGTTGCCACCGCGAGGAGTCTGAAAAAGCAAAAGCAAAGGCTCAAGGCCTCGCAAGACACACTCCAAATCAGATGGAGTAAAATACTCAACACAGCAGCAAGGTACGGCGACAATCGCCCCTCCAAGAGCTACCCAAAGCGGAAGCTGCTACCCGAATTCGATGAGGAGGCCTCAGACCCCCCACAACCAAATATCAAAGCAGCCACCTGGTCGGATAGACGACCCCTCTACCAACATAGAGCGGCATACAACGCCGCTCACAATACAACACACGACCCATGCGAGGGCTCGCACCCAAAGGACGGTGCAGCAAGATCCATCTATGGACCACGCAAGCGCGCCCCGGCATACAATGCAACACAACAAACATCCGAACAACATGGTACACCCAGCTACAGGGGTGCCGCACACCCCCTATGTTTCACCGATGAGGTGCTGGACCATGAATTTCCAGAGGGATTCAAGCCCATAAACATAGAGGCATACGACGGAACAACAGACCCTGGGGTCTGGATTGAGGACTACATCCTTCATATCCATATGGCTCGAGGAGATGATCTCCACGCCATCAAGTACTTACCCCTCAAGCTCAAAGGGCCAGCTCGTCACTAGCTCAAAGGCCTCCCCAAAAGCTCCATTGGAAGTTGGGAAGAGCTCGAAGACGCCTTTCGGGCAAATTTTCAAGGGACTTATGTCCGACCTCCGGATGCGGACGATTTGAGTCATATAACTCAACAGCCCGGAGAGTCAGCCCGAAAGCTTTGGAACATGTTTCTTACTAAAAAGAACCAGATTGTCAACTATCCGGACGCCGAAGCCTTGGCAGCTTTCAAGCATAGCGTCCGTGACGAATGGCTCGCCAGACACCTCGGCTAAAATAAGCCGAGAATGATGGCCGCATTAACAAACCTCATGACCCGCTTTTGCGTGGGTGAGGACAGCTGGCTAGCCAGATGCAGCACCAGCGACCCCAGTACATCTGAAGTTAGAGATGGAAACAGGAAATCACGGCGCAACAGCAATAACAAACGCCGGTATAAAGAAGACAGCACGAAGGGCACGGCAGTAAATGCCGGATTCAAAAGCTCTCAGCCAGGTCAAAAGCCGCCCCCTAAAGGCACCAGGGATGAACTGTCTAGCCTCAACAAAATTCTGGACCAAGTATGTCAGATCCATAGTACCCCTGCAAGCTCAACGCCGTACATAAGGGGGAGGATACACCAAGTGAAGACGAGGATGAGCCTCCCAAGCAAGACACGGCGGAACAAAAGAAATTTCCACCAGAAGTCAAAACAGTAAATGTGTTACACGTGATCAAGGGAAAAGACAACACGGCACTCCCAGGAAAATATACCCAAGTGCCTGTCACCGCGAAGTCCTGCCAGTGGTCGTCTCAACCAATCACTTTCGACCATCGTGATTACTCAGCAAGTATCTGACACGCAGGATGGGCTTCCCTGGTATTATACCCTATAATTGGTGGATATCACTTCACACGAGTCCTGATGGACGGCGGCAGTAGCCTAAACTTAATATATCAGGATACAATCCGCGGGATGGGGTTAGACCAAACACAAATTTGCCATAGCAATACTACCTTTAAAGGAGTAATGCTAGGCCCAGGGGCTCGTTGTACGGGCTCCCTCCTACTACATGTTATATTCGGCTCCCCCGATAACTTTCGTCACGAGCATTTAACCTTCCACATCGCTCTGTTTCAAAGTGGCTCTCAAGCACTGCTCGGAGGCGAAGCTTTCGCTCGCTTTAATGCAATACCACACTACGCCTCCCTCACACTCAAGATGCCCGGTCCACGTGGCATCATTTCAGTGAACGGAAATATCAAGCAATCTCTGCGCGCCGAAGAGAGTGCGGCTGCCTTGGCAGCCGCACACTAAAGGCGCCCGGACCAATGAAAGCATCCAAATAGGTCGTCAAGACCTTAGACACAACCAATCAAGTCCGGCACCGCTATTTATACCGAATAAGTGGTCACACCCCTATTTGTCAATACAAGGGGCTCAACGCACGCAGACAAGTGGCAATTTCTTATCATCTTGAATTATACATGGTTTCTTTAAAAACTCTCTTTTTGCACGATAACTTTTTCACTTAACTTCCTCTCTTTTACAGACGATCATCGTGCTACACCCATCCAGGATACGGCACAATGGAGACACAGGCGCAGACGTGCAGCAGGGACCCGCTCCAAGGATTCTTTTTAGATTAAGACCCTGTGTAAACCTTTTTTACTATCTCTTGTTGATATATATCCACCGTTGAGAAGGATGCTGACGTCTTGGCAAGTGGCCACGCCAGAACAATGCACGTACCTGGACACAAGGGGCTTCTTACAAAGGCCATTATTTAGGCCCGGTTTATACCACAAAGACCGAATACCTTAGGGAGTGTTCGGCGTCGCGAGTTTGGCCCTATATGCATCAGCTCCGAATCATTGTCTTTGGTCAAATTTTGGGTTTGCCCGGCTCCTGTGTTTTGGTGCCTTACGTTCTGCTTTACCGGCTAAGGTAGCACCAGGAGAACTACTGCGATTGTGCCCTGGTTCATCCGGACGAGCACCTCAGTAGAGAAAGCCGAAAACTGACTGTCATGATATAGCGTGAGACTGGTCAACCACTCGAAGACCTGTGGGAATGTTAGAATTCCTCCGCCTTAATGAAGGGTCATTTTCCGGCCAGGCATGTATGCACCCCAGAATCGGGAGAGTGTGGAGCCACCAGGGGCTATCTAGTAGCCCCACTGTCAAACTCCTATGGCTAAGTGAAAGTGCTAAAGCATTATAGTCCGGTTGCCTCGCTCGCTCCGCTATCACCTCCTTAATAGGACCAAGACGTTGGGTTAAGTGTGAACGCGTGTTTTTGCGAGCACCTCCGCATTATATGCGTGGGGGTTGAAGCCGACGACTGCAATCTTTCAGGTTATACACATGTATACATAAACGGCCGCCCAGGAGGCATCATATTACTTTCAGGCAAAAGTATAAAAATAGCCTTATAAAAATTTATAAAGGCATTTCGCTTACAATGAGATTACATATCACTCAAACATAATATTTTTTGAGCACTGGGTCTCTATCAAACGGGCACCCTCAAGAACTTCTTCAAAGTAGTGCTCAGCAGCCTTTCGACCTATAGCCGAATCCCGCGCTGCAACATTGGTAGCATCCATCTCCGCCCAGTATGCCTTAACACGGGCAAAGGCCATCCGTGCGCCCTCTATGCACACCAACCTCTTCATCGCATTAATGTGTGGCACCATGTCAAGGAACTGTTGCACCAAGCTGAAATAGCTGTTCGGTTTTGACCTTTCCGGCCATAGCTGATCCACAACAGACCTGATGGAGAGTCCGGACAACCTATTTAGTTCGGCCCATTCGGCTAATTGGTCAGTCAATGAAAGTGGACGCTCGAGAGAATGGAATTGTCTCCAAAACAACTGGTCTACTTCACGGTCTGTCTGACCCTGGAAGTACTTGGCCGCATCGGCAGCGCTCGCCGCCAAATCCATATACAGATCCTCCGAACTCCACAGCCGATCCAGAGGGGCATACCGTGGATCTCTGAACTTCCTCCGCAACATAAAGGATTTCCTAGCTACAATATCCCCGGCTTCCCGCAACTCCTCCTTCTTTGCCCTCATAGCAGAGCGGAGGTCTTTTTTCGTTGCAGCAGCCTTCTCAAGGTCCGATGCCTTCGCTTGGTTTTCCTTTTCAAGAACCCGACAACGGTCGGCGGCGGCTTTTAATTCTATGGCCATCTTGGCCATCTTGTCTCGGCTCTCGCCATGCGCGGCCTTCTCGGCTTGCAACTCTTCGTCCGCCTTCAAAGCAGCCGCATTACCCAACCTCGCTTGTTCCTTGGCTCGGGCAAGTTCTGCCCGCAAGGCTTCAACAGTGGCAGCTCCATCTACAGTCACAACATAGTAAAGATGCTGGCATCATGCTGCTCTTCCTATTGTGGCGTTTACCAGATAATGACACTTACCCTGTGCCTCGTCAAGCCTTTTGTTAACAAGCTCGATGTCGGCGTTTGCCGCATCCAACTGCCGTTCTAAATGGGCAAACTCACTAGTCCGGCTAGCCACCGGAGCTTCCATCACCTGCACATAAAGGCAGTATGGTTATTACCTGGGAATATGATCCTCTGTTCATCGTCGTTTCCAACGACAACCAGAGTCTCAGGGGCTACTATCTACACAGGGCACACCTAGCATGTGCAGGACTATCATACATTCTTTTACGTACCTCAAAGCCTGTCAGTAGACTCATAAAAGCTTCGTGCAATCCGCTTTCGGCGAACGATATTCTCTCAATCACCGTATTCATTAGCACACGGTGTTCATCTGAGATGGCCGCTTGCCCCACCAACTCCCTCATAACATCCGATCGCACACTATACGGTGTCGGACTCTTTTGTCTGCTCTCTTCGGGAGCCGGACACTGGGAGCTTCAGGGGCCAATGGGATTATCTTCTGGTCTCACCGGACTCGGAGAGGCCCTCCGTGACGACACTTCAGGGTCGCCCGCTTCTGAAGCGGAGGAGTTCGGAGGAGGCGTTTCGCTCTCCATCATCTCTGAAAGAAGATCCCCCGAAGACGAGCTCATTTGAGAGGGGCTAAGGCCCGAACTGCAAAAATATATGCGGTGGTTATTTTATTAGAAGAAAAAGATGGAATATCGGTACTATTAAAGTATTTCGGGTCACTTACGACTCGCGGGAGAATTGATCCCCCCGCGGACTTTGTGCGGCAACAGCACCCCCCAAGGTAGGACCCTCTGTGGGAGACTTCTTATCCCGTTTGGAAGCTTCAGCTTCCGAATCCCCGGGCCCAGTCCTTTTCCTCTTCTGGTCATCTTCCTTCATGGAGACGCTCGCTCCCTCGGCTAGAATGGGCAGCGTTGGGGGGCCGCGTCCGCCCGCATTATCCTCCACAGTATCTTCCTTCAAGGGCTCCGGGCAAGGTGCGGTTTGGAGCATCTTTTCCAATACCGGATTTTCCAAACCCTCAGGGAGGGGGGCCGAACACCGAATCAACTTCGCCTTTGTTAGCCAGTCCTGGTCAAAAAGCAAACTCTCAGAAATAACTTTGTAGAAAAGGAGAGATAGTATGTTCGGCTGGAAGATGCCTTACCTGTTCGGTGGGGCGGTTACTACTCAGGCCCATGTCCTCGGTGATTTCCGGACACTCCACCTGAGGTCCGAAGAATGACTTGTACATCTCCTCATGCGTCAGGCCAAGAAAATTTTGAATGACACGCGGTCCCTCGGGATTGAACTCCCACAGGCGAAGAGGCCGGCGTTTGCAAGGCTGGACTTGACGAACCAACATAACTTGTATTACCGCAACCAAACTGAAATCTCCATTGAAGAGATCTCGAATGCGGCTTTGCAGTATAGGCACGTCCTTGGCTGGACCCCAGCTCAGACCTCTGTTGATCCATGACATCAGCTGTGATGGAGGGCCCGAGCGGAAAACAGGGGGGCGCCCACTTGGCACTTCTAGGAGCCGTGATGTAGAACCACTCCTGTTGCCACAATTCAGACACCTCTGGGATGGAACCTTTGGGCCACGAAGCTCCCGTCATCTTGCGTATTGAGGCACCTCCACACGCTGCATGTTGCCCCTCGATCATCTTCGGCTTCACTTCAAAGGTCTTGAGCCATAGGCCAAAGTGAGGGGTTACCTGGAGGAAGGCCTCGCACACGACAATAAATGTCGTGATATGAAGAAAGGAGTCCGGAGCTAGATCATGGAAGTCTAGCCCGTAGTAAAACATCAAACCCCTGACGAAAGGATCCAGAGCAAGGCCTAGACCTCGGAGGAAGTGGGAGACGAACACGACGTTCTCGTTGGGTTCAGGGGTGGGGACGACCTGCCCTCGGGGAGGCAGCCGATGCAAAATCTCGGCGGTCAGATATCTAGCCTCCCTCAACTTTTTGATGTCTTCTTCTGCGATGGAGGAAGGCACCCATCGGCCTTGAAGGCTAGATCCGGACATGACTGAAGGTTAGGAGCACCTGACCTGAACTTTGGGCGCTTGAGCTTGAGGTGGGGGAAGGATTCGATTGAGCACGGGAGGGAAAGATAAAAGCCTTGTCCCTTTATAAAGAGGTTGAATATCAAGCGTCCTCTCCGTGTCCATTTGGACTTGCCTATAATCTAGGAGTCCTAGAAGCGGTTGGGTTACCCACGCCCATATTGATGAGGATCCCGGAATAAGGGGACACGATCTCTGCTTTAACAAGACGTGCCAAGGAAACCGCCTCGCATGACGCGCTGAGCTGGGATAATGAAACGACTCGGATAAAGGCTTGGTCGTGGTGTGTCACACTACGGAATACATCAGCAGATTAGATTTGTGTAAATATTATTCTCTCTATGGCAATATGTGGAAACTTATTTTGCAGAGCCGGACACTATCTTTGTGATCAAAATCTTCTATGAAGTACTTGGAGGAGGAACCCGCCTTGCAATGCCGAAGACAATCTGCGCGCCGAACTGGTCGTCATTGAAGCCTGGTTCAGGGGCTACTGAGGGAGTCCTGGATTAGGGTGTGTCCGGATGGCCGGACTATACCTTCAGTCGAACTCCTAGACTATGAAGATACAAGATTGAAGACTTTGTCCCGTGTCCGGAAGGGACTTTCCTTGGCATGGAAGGCAAGCTTGGCGATACGGATATACAGATCTCCTACCATTGTAACCGACTTTGTGTAACCCTAACCCTCTCCGATGTCTATATAAACCAGAGGGTTTTAGTCCGTAGGACAACATACACAACAACAATCATATCATAGGCTAGCTTCTAGGGTTTAGCCTCTCCGATCTCGTGGTAGATCTACTCTTGTACTACCCATATCATCAATATTAATCAAGCAGGACGTAGGGTTTTACCTCCATCGAGAGGGCCCGAACCTGGGTAAAACTTCGTGTGCCTTGCCTCCTGTTACCATCTGGCATAGACGCACAGTTCGGGACCCCCTACCCGAGATCTGCCAGTTTTGACACCGACAGTCCTCATGAAGAAATCGTGATAATTGACAGGAATGCCATGAACGATGTTGAATACCAGATTCTTCATGATGCCAACAATTTCCTCATCAGATGAGTCGTGGCCTTTGATAGGACTGATTGTCCTCGTAAGAATACGATAGACAGTTCTGGGCACGTACAGCAATTCCTTCACGAGGAATTTGATTCTTGGTGCTTGACCTGACTTCAAAGGTTTCATCAGCACCTGCATGTAATGATGTGTGAGCTCAAGTTCATTGTAGATGCAGCGAGCTTCTTCAAGGGGAGGACTGAGTGGTAGAGCACGAAGCAATTCAGAGGCTGGTGCAGTGTAGTGAGTGTTTTCAGACATCCAGTCCAGCACCCATGAATTCACATCTTCAGCATCTCCGGTGATGTGTAGCGTTGTATAGAATTGAAGAATCAGTTCCTCATTCCAATCACAGATGTCAGAATAAAAGTTGAGCAGCCCAGCGTCGTGAAGAACACTGAGGACTGGTGCGAAGCACGGCAGAGATTCCATATCCGCGTGAGGAATATGCTCATGGTAGAAAATCTTCTCCTTGTTGAACAACACTGAGGAATAGAAATTGGCTTGACTAGCAGTCCAGAAACGCCTCTTCCTAATGCGAGCAGAGTCATATGGGTTGTAATCTTCAAAGAATACGTGCTCGCCGAAGAAATCATCAGCCTTGAACTTTTGCTTGCGTGAGTATGGATCATTTGGCTTTGGCAGAGGAGTGTCTGTGAGTTGCATCACGACCTCAGGAATCTCAATCACAGGTTCTTTAGGCTGAGGAATTTCGGGTTCCTCCTTAGTGGCAGTCTGCATAGTTGGTTGTGCAGCAGCAGCAGTTTCATCAGCGCTAGTGGCTGGAATTTCCTCATGGACAGATGCAGTGGGATGAGTTTCTTCAGAGCCCATGTGAACAATTTGTGTGGGGGACTGAGGAATTTGCTGTAGAGGAGTGAACATTGGAGAGTTTGGATGCTGACTTTCCCAGAATTCATCACTGATGACGAGTGTGGAGCAGCCAATGTCCACATCATCATCTTCCATTTCTTCAACGCCAGCCTCTTCAGTTGTGAACTGAGGCATAGGCGAGGAGATGGTAGGTGTTGAAGGGATCGCATCCACTACAATTTCTTCATCCAATGGTTTAGACGAAGGAGCAGAATGAGTTTCTTCATCAGATCCGCTGGGGATCACATATTCTTCATCAAAAGGAAGAAGGTCCTTTGATGGCCTGGTTGAGATGGTAACAGCATCAATCGGATGTGCAAATGAACTTGTCATAGGCTTCATTTTCTTCGGAGCTGAAGAATCTGAAGCAGCTGATGCTTTCCTTTTCTTCACTGCAGCACGCTCTGCAGCCTTGGTCTTCTTCACATCCGATGCAGATGGAAGGATTGGAGTTGAAGTTGGTGCAGGACCAGCTGAGGAATCTGGTTGATTTTCTTTAGGCACAACTGATGCAGTTGCCCTGAGTTCTTCAGTTTCTTCAGGCACACCACTAGTGGGTGCCCTGGCAATTTCTTCAGCGGCTGGAATGCAGTCATCAGCCCTGGAACTCACATTATCTTCAGCAGCCTGATTGTCATCAGCGGTGCTGGCATTTTCTTCAGTAGGCTGAGCAGATGCTTCAGCCTGAGGAATTTCCTATTGCGTTGGGGCTGCAACATTGGAAGTGAAGTTATCCGCAAGTTTCACAAAACGAACCTTGGCTCCAAGCCAATCAGCGCGATATGCTTCAAAGTCATCACTGAGTTTCTTAATCTCAGTCTGAGTAGTGACAAGTTCTTCAGTTGTTATAGAGACAACGTTTTTCTTCAGATAGCGCTCTTTCTTGTACTGCGCTTTCTTGATCTGCCTGGCCTTCTCAAATTTCCACTTTTCTTCTTGAATGAAGTGGGTCAGCATTTGACTTTGGCCAGGAGTCAGCTTGAAGTTAGGCAAGGGAGTGTTGGGGTCCTTGTGCCAATCATCAATGTAGTCGAGGATCAGCTTGGGATCCAAAAGCAGTGGCACCTCTAATCCTTTGGCTCTAGCGGCCCTGACTTGCCTGTCTCTGATGATTTCTGCAAGTTCATCATCATCAGCTTCGTCTTCATCAGACGACACTTGGAAAGAGACTTGCTTCTTTTGAGGACTTGGGCATGGACCTCGTCCAGCAGTGGCCTTTGTCTTCAGTAGTGAGGGGCCAGCTGAGGAACTTGGTGCAGCTGAGGAACTAGCTGAGACACCTAAGGCAATGGAGATGCCGGCAGTCCTTTGGCACGAAGCGAGATGCACAGGTGCTGAGGATTTGGTCGGAATAGCTGAAGGCTTTGGTGGAGGAGCTGAGGACTTTGGAGGAAGAGGAGCAGCATGAGGAATTGGCCGTGAGGGCTTTGATGATTCTGGCCGTGAGGGCATTGCTGAGGAACTTGGCCTTGAGGGCATTGTTGGTGAAGCACTTGGCTTGCACGCAGGCTTCTTTGACATAGCCTTCTTTGGCTTGATAGCAAAGGCCTCAGCAGAGGCAGCAGCAGAGTCTTCATTGAATTTCCTCACTGCTTCTTTGGCTTGCTTAGCCAACTTGCCTTGGCGCTTGGCCCATTCATCAGGATAGTCCTCACCGCGCTTGAGGCTGGTGGGATCTGCTATTTGGCCAGGTGCCAGTGGTGCTCTTGGGCATGGAGGATTGAGTGTGAATTTCTTCATATACTTAGGAGTGACATATCTGTACTCCCTCCATTCTCTTGCCCATCTCCTCTCTATCTTCTGAATGCGCACTTTGCGCTCATTCTTGGTTTCCTTACTAGGTGTGCAGTATCCAGCATATATGTCATCAGGGATCTCAAACGCTGTATTTACCTCAGGCCTCTTTCCTCCCTTCTATGGCCTTTTACCATCAGCCATTTTCTTCAGTTGAGGAATTTGAACAATCGAATTCTCTGAAGAAGTATGCAACTTTTCTTCGAGGAACGCTGCAAATGAGTTAAGTTGATGAGAACCTAGTGATTGAGCAGCTGACATGTGTACCTGTGAATAGAGTATAGTTGCGAGGAATTTGGAGAGGTCATATGCGTTCTCAGAAGGTTTTTCAAAATGAACAGGTTTGAGGAATTTGACCAGATGAGTCTTGCAGATTTTCACTAAGCGTTCTTTGTCTTAGGTTCCAGAGTTGTATAGATCGAAGATCCACACAATTGAGGAATCTTGAAGAAAAATGATGCTTAGAGAAACGAATCAAGAACCGATGACTTGTGAGGTGTTCAGTGTGTGAAGATATGAAGAAAAACACTTTTGAAGATTTTGTAGATAATCATTCGAATCAACGAGGGCAGTAAAAGTAACTTTTATTTACCCTGGACGAAGAACACGACGAACTGGAGTGAGGAGATGTGAAGTTCGTCTGTGCAAATCTTCCACGCCCTAACTTGGCGGAGGAAGACGGCTATGGCGGCGGCGGAGTGAAGATGTCCGCGGTCGGCGCGAGTACGTCGGCGACGAGGTCGAGGCAGTGAAGCTCTTCCTCACCGGCAGCGGTGAAGTAGCGGCGGCGCTAGGGTTTGAGAAGCTTGAGCTGGAGAGAGAGGTCGAGCGGAGTAAAAGAAGTGAGGAAGGGAAGGAGGGGTATTTATAGCCACGGTGAAAAACTGCTCGCCCGAAGAAATTGGACGAACGTGCCCCTGACCCTTCTCATTCGCATGACATGTGTCACCCACTTAGTGAGAGGTGGAGATCGTGTTAGATCGTGGGTGAGTGGATAAGTGTATCGAGGGATGCGGAACGGTTTGAGCGGCAAAACCGAAAATTTCGATAAGATAGGTTTTAAAGTTTCGTTCACAATTTCTTCAGCTGACAAGGACACAATGAAGATTTTGAACGAGCTTCAAATAGAATGCACCTGAAGAATTTGTGAACAGATTGGGTTGAGTATAGCATAGAGGGGAAGGGTCCGATCACATTCACTTAGCAGAAAACCAACTTGAAGAAATAGCAATAAGTGAATGTTGTAGAGGACATAAACTCATATATATATATAGCCAATGAAAAAATGACGGAACCAGTGAAGACTATGCAAAGTTGAAGAATATGAATAATTTGAGGAATTTCAACTTTTGGTGGTAGCGTGACCCACCGTATAAGAATGATGATTTCAGACACCGCGTACAATTATCGTAGGTTTCTGAGAATCAAATTCTTCGTTAATTTATTCACACTAAGAGTGTTATTCTTCATTGATTGAAGAAAAATGTTTCTTCATGTGTTGCACATCTAAGTCGTCAATTTTGCATAAGTGTTAGGATGAGTGTCCTTTTCAAAGAACATTCGAAGGCTCTAAGATGTTTAGCTCACACCGCAACTTGCTAAATCTCTTCTCATCCAAGGGCTTTGTGAAGATATCGGCTAGGTGTTCTTCAGTCTTCACATGCTCAATAGAAATGTCACCCTTCAACACATGATCACGAAGAAAATGATGACGAATCTGAATGTGCTTTGTCTTCGAGTGCTGAACTGGGTTGTGTGCAATCTTGATGACACTCTCATTGTCATAGAAGAGAGGTACATTCTTCATGTTGACGCCATAGTCCTTGAGAGTTTGCTTCATCCATAGCAATTGGGCACAGCAAGAACCAGCGGCAATGTACTCAGCTTCAGCAGTAGATAGTGATACATAGTTCTGTTTCTTCGAGGACCAACAGACCAAAGATCGTCCGAGGAAATGACATGTACCAGATGTTGACTTGCGATCCACACGATCACCAGCATAGTCAGAGTCAGAATATCCAACAAGATCAAAATCCGAGCCCTTGGGGTACCATAATCCAAGTGTTGGTGTGTGAGCCAGATATCGAAGAATATGCTTCACAGCCTTATGGTGTTATTCCTTTGGTGCAGCTTGAAATCGGGCACACATGCAAACACTAAGCATTATATCTGGCCTAGATGCACATAAGTATAATAAGGAACCTATCATGGAGCGGTATACCTTATGATCGAAGTCAATACCATTTTCATCAGTGCACAGATGGCCATTTGTGGGCATAGGAATTTTGACACCTTTGCAATCTTGCATGCCAAATTTCCTCAGTACATCCTTGAGGTATTTCTCCTGAGATATGAATATGCCATTGTGTTGTTGACGAATTTGAAGACCTAAGAAGAATTTCAACTCTCCCATCCTAGACATTTGATATTCTTCACTCATCATATAGGAAAATTCATCACTATAACGTTGGTCAGTACAGCCAAAGATAATATCATCAACATATACTTGGCACACAAACAATTCACCATCATAAGATTTAGTGAAAAGAGTAGGGTCGAGTGAACCGGATTTGAAGCCTTTCTTCATGAAGAGTTCCTTCAAAGTATCATACCAAGCCCGTGGGGCCTGCTTGAGGCCATAGAGGGCCTTGTTGAGTCTGAAGACTTTGTCAGGATTCTTTGGATCTTCAAAACCTGGGGGTTGAGCAACATACACTTCTTCCTCAAGCTTACCATTGAGGAATGCACTTTTCACATCCATTTGATATAGAGTGATATCATGATGGTTAGCATAAGCAAGTAATATGCAAATAGCCTCAAGTCTAGCAACAGGTGCAAAAGTTTCATCGAAATCAATTCCTTCAACCTGTGTGTAGCCTTGAGCTACAAGCCGTGCCTTATTCCTCACCACAAGGCCATTTTCATCTTGCTTGTTGCGGTAGATCCACTTTGTGCCGATGATATTGTGCTTGCGAGGATCTGGACGTTTGACCAGTTCCCAGACATTGTTGAGCTCGAACTGATGTAATTCTTCTTGCATGGCTTGAATCCACTCAGGCTCCAGAAATGCTTCATCTACCTTAGTGGGCTCCGTAATAGAGACAAAAGCATACTGCCCACAAAAGTTAGACAAATGTGAAGCTTTTGAGCGTGTGAGAGGACCTGGCGCTTTGATGTCATTGATGATCTTTTCAACTTGCACTTCTTTTGCAATGCGAGGATGAGCTGCTTGTCGTTGAAGAATTTGATCAGCATTTTCTTCAGCACCATTTTCTTCAGCATTTTCTTCAGGTGCATTAGCTCGACGTTCTTCATGTTCTGGAATGAATTCTTCAGCAGATTCTTCAGTAGGAATGACATCCTCAGTAGCCTTGAACTTGATAGTTTCCTCAGGTGTCGGTTCATCTATCACAGTAGGTAGGTGCTCTCTTTGCGAGCCATTAGTTTCATCGAACCGCACATCTACGGTTTCAACAACTTTGTGAAGAACGTTGTTGAAGACTCTGTAGGTGTGCGAGTCCTTTCCGTAACCAAGCATAAAACCTTCATGTGCTTTTGGTGCAAATTTTGAGTTGTGATGAGGATCTCTAATCCAACATTTAGCACCGAAAACTTTGAAATAACTTACATTGGGTTTCTTATCAATGAGGAGTTCATAGGCAGTCTTTTTGAAGAATTTGTGGAGATATAATCTGTTGATGATGTGGCATGCAGTATCAATTGCCTCAGTACAGAAACTACGAGGCGTTTTGTATTCATCAAGCATAGTGCGAGCCATCTCAGCAAGAGTCCTGTTCTTACGCTCCACGACGCTGTTCTGCTGAGGAGTGTAAGGAGCAAGTAACTCATGAGTGATACCAAGTTTATCAAGATAGTCATCGAGACCAGAATTCTTGAACTCAGTGCCATTGTCACTTCTGATGTGCTTGATCTTCACAACAAAGTTGGTTGAAGCCCTCGAGGAAAATTGTTTGAAGACTTCCTGCACTTCATGTTTGTAAGTAACAAGGTGTACCCATGTGAAATGAGAATAATCATCAACAATAACGAAGCCATATTGAGATGCTTTATTTGAGATAGCAGAATAATGATTAGGACCAAAGAGATCCATGTGAAGCAATTCAAATGGGCGAGTGGTGGTCATGATAGTCTTTGCTGGATGCTTGGCCTTGGTCATCTTCCCAGCTTCACAGGCTCCGCATAGGTGATCCTTGAGGAATTTGACATTCTCGATGCCAATGACATGCTTCTTCTTCGCGAGCGTGTGCAAATTCCTCATGCCTGCATGACCAAGTCATTGATGCCAGAGCCAGCCTTCTGAAGCTTTTGCAAGTAAGCACACGGTTGGTTGTGGTCCTGTAGAGAAATCAACAATATACAGGTCTCCTCTCCTAAAGCCTTCGAAGACTTTGGAATTGTCAGCTTCCATAACCACAACACAACGGTACTTGCCAAAGACAACAACCATATCAATATCACAAAGCATTGAGACAGACATAAGGTTGTATCCTAAGGACTCAACAAGCATGACTTTGTCCATGTGTCGATCCTTTCTAATCGCAACCTTACCTAGACCCAATACCTGATTTTTGCCTTTGTCAGCAAAGATGATATGATTCAGATGCGACGAAGATAATGGAGCATCCATCAATAGATTCTTGTCACCGGTCATGTGGTTTGTACATCCACTATCGAGGACCCACTCAGTGGCTTTGGGTTGATCATCCTGCAGATGAATTAGTGCAGCTTACAAACTCATATACTTCATCAGTGAAGAATATGACATCAATTCATCAGATCAATTTCATCAAGTAAAAGAACTGATAAAGCAATATGAGGACGTGAGAAATGAAAGTTCATTTCTTCATGATTAGCCTGCGTCCTATCAGGCATCTCAGGTCTCCAGCAAATTCTTCAGACGATTACGTGTGTCTGGAGACCTGACCCTGCAGAAGAGATTAGTTCTTTTTCTTGACCACCCACATCTGAAGGGGTGGCAAACAGTTCATCATTCTACGAGCTCCATACGAAAAGGATGGCATGGAAGCCAGTCCATTTCGTCTCACATAAGAGGGGTTAGAGTAAGCATAAGAGTATGCAGAGAAATTCTTCGAGGACTTATGGACATAATGATTTGAAGAATAATGCACATGTCCATAATCCTTAGATCTTCCCTGCAAAACAGAAGGGTTAGCACGATGATGTTTATATGAGGACTCTGCTCCATATGAGGAATTTGGTCCATATGAAGAATTTGATCTGGGGTTCCTATTCTTCACAGGTGGCGTCATGATGACATTCACCTGAAGATTATCAAGACATCTTTCGGGAACCTAGATTTTCTGCATAGGGGAGCCGTTCCTGCAGTTAGTGCCAACATATCTAGCAAATACCTCACCATTCTGATTTTTGAATAGCTTATAGTTGGTGTCAATTGACTCATCATTAGAATGAGGAGATTCACATGCAAATCCAGATAAGTTAGATGGATCAACTGGAGGTCCCTTTGCAGCAACCCATGTAGTTTTGGGGTACTGCTCAGGCTTCCAATATGTACCATCAGCATTGAGTTTCCTCTCAAAGGCGATACCCTCTTTCCTAGGGTTCCTGTTGAGGATCTGCTTTTTAAGCACATCACAAAGAGCTTGATGCCCTTTGAGGCTTTTGTACATGCCTGTCGTGTACAATTCCTTCAGCCCTGCATTGTCAGTGATACTAGCAATGTCCTCAAATGAGGAATTAGTGATAGCAGAGGCATGTGAAGAATTTGAAACATTAGCAGCATTTGAACATTCAGGTGAAGAATTAGCAGATTCACATTCAATGCACTTCAAGCATGGAGGAACAAATTCTTCCTGAGATGCGCTGATTTGTTGAGCAAGTAATGAATCGCGCTCCTTCTGAAGATCTTCATAACTCACTCTTAGCTTCTCAAGGTCTTGCTTTCTTCGAAGAAATTCATAAGAAAGCTTCTCATGATCCGATAAGAGAGTGTTATGATGACTTTGAAGTTTGTCAAGCTTGGACTGAAGTCTCTGAAGATTTTCAGTCAAAGTTTCAGTGCGATCCATTTCTTCACCCAACATATCATCACTTTTATTTAGCATGTTTTGAACCTTTTCTAAAGCCCTTTGTTGTTTTATAGCAATCTTAGCAAGTTTAGAATAGCTGGGCTTAAGGTTTTCATCAGATTCATTCTCACTTGATTCAGAGGAGGTATATTTGAGTACCTTGGCACCCTTTGCCATGAAGCAATAGGTGGGAGCGTAGTCATCATCGCCTTCATCAGCCTTGTTGGTGAGGTCATTTTCTTCAGTGTTGAAGATAGACTTGCTGACGAATGCAGTAGCGAGAGCTAGGCTCGCCACTCCGGATTCGGACTCCTCAGATGACTCCTCTTCCTCATTTTCTTCAGATTCAGCCTCAGAGTCCATTTCCTTGCCAATGAATGCCCTGGCCTTCTTGGAGCTGCTCTTCTTGTGATATGAAGGCTTTGAGGATTTTGATGATGAGGATTTTGTGGATTTCTTCTTTTTCTTTGCATCATCAGAACTGTAATCCTTGTATTTCTTCTTCTTTGATTCCTTTTCCCACTGAGGACAATCTTGAATGAAATGTCCAGGTTTCTTGCATTTGTGACAGAGCCTCTTCTTGTAGTCACTGGATGAGGAATCATTGCTCCTTGAGGATCTTCCAAGGCGACCACGTCTTGAGAACTTTTGGAACTTCTTCACGAGCAGAGCCAGATCATGGCTCAGTTCTTCAGGATCACCAAGGCTGCTACCAGAGTCTTCATCTTCGGACTCAGATACTGCCTTGGCCTTCAGTGCACGTGTTCTGCCATAGCTTGAACCATAGAGATCTCTCTTTTCAGCAAGTTGGAACTCATGAGTATTTAGCCTCTCGAGAATATCAGCGGGATCAAGTGACTTGTAATCAGCACGTTCTTGTATCATCAATGCCAGAGTGTCAAATGAGGAATCAAGCGATCTCAGCAATTTCTTCACCACCTCATGGTCGGTGATGTCAGTGGCACCAAGTGCTTGAAGCTCATTTGAGATGTCAGTGAGGCGATCGAAGGTTTGTTGAACATTTTCATTGTCGAGTCTTTTGAAGCGGTTGAAGAGATTGCGAAGAACATCAACTCGAGAGTCACGCTGAGTTGAGACTCCTTCATTCACTTTGGACAACCTGTCCCAGATAAGCTTCGCTGTTTCCAAAGCACTCACTCTGCCATACTGTCCTTTGCTCAGATGGCCACATATGATATTCTTCGCTTGAGAGTCGAGTTGCTTGAATCTCTTCACATCGGCAGCATTCAGAGAAGGTGTGACTGAGGGAACACCATTTTCCACAACATACCAGAGATCATTATCAATTGCTTCAAGATGCATTCGCATCTTATTCTTCCAGTAGGGGTAGTCCGTCCCATCGAAGGTAGGACACCCAGCAGAGACCTTGATCATACCTACGGTCGACATAACTAAAACTCCAGGCGGTTAAACCAAAATCACACAGAACAAGGGAGTACCTTGCTCTGATACCAATTGAAAGTGCGTTATATCGACTAGAGGGGGGGTGAATAGGCGATTTTTATGAAATTCTTCACTGAGGAATTTGCTGGTGAGGAAATTCCTTAGCGAAGAACTACTAGCAGCGGAATAAGTACTCAAAAGTAAACACAACAGAATACAAGCATAGTCATCATGATGAAATGAAGACAGGCACAGAGTACAGGAAGCGTAATCACAGGATAACACAGGATGAAGACAAACAGACTGAAGAAATTGAACTGAGGAAATTGAGAAAGTCTTCAGTCAAAGTCTTCAAACACAGATATGAACAAACATACAACACAGTTATGAGGAAATGAAAGAGTTGAGGAAATAGAACCAGTAAGCTCGGTGAAGACAATGATTTGGTAGACCAGTTCCAACTGCTGTCTCAGTTGTACGTCTGGTTGGAGCGGCTGAGTATTTAAACTCGAGGACACACAGTCCCGGACACCCAGTCAAGGACACTTAGTCCAAGACACCCAGTCCTCACCGTATTCTCCTTGAACTAAGGTCACACAGACCTCGTCCAATCACTCGTGGTAAGTCTTCAGGCGACTTCCAAACCTTCACAAACTTGGTCACTCGGCGATCCACAATTCCTCTTGGATGCTCTAGACCATGACGCCTAACCGTCTGGAAGAAGCACAGTCTTCAAAGGTAACAAGCGTCGGATCCACTCAGGATCAATCTCTTCAGTGATGCTCAATCACTTGGGGTTTGTAGGTGTTTGGGTTTTGGGTTTTTGGTTTTTCCTCACTTGATGATTTTCGCTCAAAGTCCTCGGAGGATGGGTTGCTCTCAAATGACAAGTGTCAGTTTCTCTCGGAGCAGCCAACCAGCTAGTGGTTGTAGGGGGCGGCTATTTATAGCCTAGGGAGCAGCCCGACATGATAAGACATAAATGCCCTTCAATGATATGACCGTTAGGTGGATAGATATTTTGGGACAGCTGGCGCATAGCACAGCAACGGTCGGAATTTTGAGTAGCAAAATCCTCAGGGCTATCATGTTCCTCACTGTGTAGGCAATCCGCACTGGCGAATTCCTAACTCCTCAGTCAGGACAAATTCCTCAGAGACCAGAAGAACTTCGTCTCTGTCACTGAAGAAATTGACTGAACTGTATGAGATTTCCAATGGCTTCACTCGAAGGGATTGGTAGGTGTAGGATTTTGAGTTGAGCATCACATGGAAATTTTCCTTAGTATTTCCTCGACCCCCTTTAACAGTACGGTGTTTCCTATGACTCAAGAAAGAGAAAAACAAAACTATGAACACGAAAGTCTTCAAGCTTCATATTTCTCGCATGAATATCAAGTCTTCACGGACACACCAATTTCTTCACTTTCAAAGTCTTCATGAAAGTCTTCAGAAATACCAAAATCTTCAGTCGAAGATATTCATTTTTAGGGGTCGACTTTTCCTGTAAATATCAAACTCCTCATAGACTTATAGACCTGTGTACACTCACACACGCATTAGTCCCTTAACCTATAAGTCTTCAATACACCAAAATCACTAAGGGGCACTAGATGCACTTACAACCACCATGGCAACATTTTCTGAGATTGCTGCCATGGCAACATTTTTGAAACGGTTGCCATGGCAATGTTTTTGAAATGGTTGCCACATCAACGAAATATTGGCCATCATGTCGCTTCAACTCAAGATTAAAGACGATCATGGAGAACTCCCAGTGCCCAAGACTATACCATATCATGCTATTATGAATTTCCTGAGATGTTTATCCCTTTGTTTGCACCCTTTGATTTCATAGTAGTCAATTATTAGGGTGATATCTCACAGTAAATATCAAGTTAAAAGTTGTCTTCCCAGTGTTGCAACCGTCTATAACATGTAGCGTTCCAGAGTGCGTCATGTCCACATGAGTACAAATGAGACATGAGGTGTAAGACGGGGATGGTCTAACCATGGATGTAGATAGCACTCGGTTGTCTTAAAATTCTAGCAGAATCATTCTGAGCTCGGAGCACAAAGCATCGAAAGATGAACAAGAGTCATATGGAGATATGACCGACAAAAGTTTGCCCGCTGGTCAAAATTCTTGTCATCGGTGATGTCCACATCAATGGCTGAGAACTAGATTTGGATCTTGAATCACTCACTATTAATTATGAGAGAGATTAATTTGAGTGGGAGCGCATGATGGCCCACAAGTATAGGGTATCTACCGTATCCTTCCGATAAGTAAGAGTGTCAAACCCAATGAGGAGCAGAAGGAAATGACAAGCGGTTTTCAGCAAGGTATTATCTGCAAGCACTGGAATTATCGGTAACAGATAGTTGTGTGATAAGATAGTTCGTAACGGGTAACAAGTAACAAAAGTAAATAAGGTGCAGCAAGGTGGCTCAATCCTTTTTGTAGCAAAGGACAAGCCTGGACGAACTCTTATATAAAGCAAAGCGCTCCCGAGGACACATGGGAATTACTGTCAAGCTAGTTTTCATCATGTTCATATGATTCGTGTTCGTTACTTTGATAATTTGATATGTGGGTGGATAGGTGCTTAGGTGCTGCCCTTCCTTGGACAAGCCTCCCACTTATGATTAACCCCTCTCGCAAGCATCCACAACTATGAAAGAAGAATTAAGATAAATCTAACCATATCATGAAACATATGGATCCAAATCAGCCCCTTACGAAGCAACAGATAAACTAGGGTTTAAGCTTCTATCACTCTAGCAACCCATCATCTACTTATTACTTCCCAATGCCTTCCCCTAGGCCCAAATCATGGTGAAGTTTCATGTAGTCGATGTTCACATAACACCACTAGAGGAGAGACAACATACATCTCATCAAAATATCGAACGAATACCAAATTCACATGATTACTTATAACAAGACTTCTCCCATGTCCTCATGAACAAACATAACTACTCACAAAGAATATTCATGTTCATAATCAGAGGATTATTAATTATCATTAAGGATCTGAACATATGATCTTCCACCAAATAAACCAACTAGCATCAACTAGAAGGAGTAATCAACACTACTAGCAACCCACAGGTACCAATATGAGGTTTTGAGACAGAGATCGGATACAAGAGATGAACTAGGGTTTGAGAGGAGATGGTTCTGGTGAAGATGTTGATGGAGATTGACCCCCTCTCGATGAGAGGATCGTCGGTGATGATGATGGCTTCGATTTCCCCCTCCTAGAGGGAATTTTCCCCGGAAGAACAGCTCTGTCGGAGCCCTAGAATGGGTCTGCCCAAGTTCTGCCTCGAGATAGCGGCGGTTCGTCCTGTAAGCTTCTTTCTAATTTTTTTAGGCCAAAACACACCATATAGTAGAAGATGGGCATCGGGGGCCTGCCAGGTGGCCCACAAGGCAGGGGCGTGCCCAGGGGGTAGGGCGCACCCCCACCCTTATGGAAGGTAGGTGGGCCCCCTCTGGTGCTTTCTTCGCCCAATATTTTTTATATATTCCAAAATAATTCTCCGTGAAGTTTCAGGACTTTTGGAGTTGTGCAGAATAGGACTTAATATTTGCTCTTTTTCCAGTCCAGAATTCCAGCTGTCGGCATTCTCCCTCTTCATGTAAACCTTATAAAATAAGGGAGAAAAGGCATAAGTATTGTAATATAATGTGTAATAACAGCCCATAATGCAATAAATATCAATATAAAATCATAATGCAAAATGGACGTATCAGTACAATTATATTAAAACTTGTTTAAACACTAGTGCCATATTAATTATGAATAAATGTCTATGAGTAGTTTGCATTATAGTTGTAGAATTATGGCTCAGGGTTCCACCCTTGTTGTTGAAATTGATTGACTGTTATTTATCTGGCTGAAACTTTATGTTTGAGAGGATCGTCCTCTAAAAGTGCCAAGAAGGATTTTGTCCTACTGCATGCTTACAATATTCTCTTGCTAATGATATGGATGATGGGACTCACGTCCTTCGATCCAAAATTTAGAATTGCATTATGGTGTGATTGCTTCTGAGAAACCTGAACTTCAAAATGGTTGGGATAGTTATATGATATTCTTGGAATTGAAAATTATTTTAGAAACAAACAAAGATTAGAATATATGTGATATCTAAAGGAGTGTTTTGTTTGCAAGACCTAGTGAAGTGTTCAACTATGATTAACACTAATATGCGTAAGATCCGGAAGAACGCCAGGCATGAGTTGATGGTGAGAACTTAAAGAGAAAGAACAAAATCAAAGGATGTAATGAGACTTACATGCCTAGGGAAGTTCAGGGCTCACGCCACTCTTAAAAGTTAGATGATTCTTTTGTTGAGTGGGAAAAATATTGAAAGTAAATTATAAGAAGTTTAGAGGCGGATGGATAAGAAGACTGGAATGTCCAGCTGAGGTATGAATGTCATACAAGTTATAAGATGTAGAGAAAGTCGGACAAGTAAACTATGATTCTTGAGAATTGTGATTAAAATGTTAAGCACTAATTTCTTTGGGAATTGTGGTCAAAAGTTGATCACAAGGATACCGACTCTATTGCATAATGTTGTGAATTGATGCAAGAATTACTACAACCAAATGACCAACAAATAAATGAGGTTAAAATATGTGTTGAAAATTTTGTAAAAGTTATGATACTTTTTCATCAACATATTACCTCTGAATTTATTATCATAATTCATTTGAGAGTTTTGTACACTCTAGACCATTGTAGAAGTTGCAAGGAGGTGGTTCATAAGAAAACAATAGTTGTTTGATGTAATGAACAAAAGGACCGTACTCCTACTGTGAATAGGATTTAAGTTATGACTATTGATGATAAAATTGAACATCCATAACACTGACGCTAAATATCGCAAGACTAAAAGAATACCACATATGTGTGGCACTGCATTTAGTCACATTGGAGAACCTCGCATGGAGAAATTTCATAGTGATGGATTTTGGGGTCATATGATTATGAATCATCTGACACTTGCAACTTTCTCCCAAATAGTGGAGTAAACTAAAATACTATTCACGGGCCATAAAGAAAGAGCAACAAAAATAATTGGAAATATGCATATTGATGTATGTGTTGGGGAACATAGTATTTCAAAAAAATTGTGTACGGTCACACAAGATCTATCTAGGAGAAGCGTAGCAACGAGCGGCGAGAGACCGAAAGCGGAAGCATTTAGTAACGCGGTTGATGTAGTCGAACGTCTTCACGATCCAACCGATCAAGTACCGAATGCACGGCACCTCTGCGATCTGCACACGTTCAACTCGGTGACGTCCCTCATACTCTTGAACCAGCTGAGGGTGAGTTCCGTCAACACGATGGCGTGTTGACGGTGATGATGAATTTACCGGCGCAGGGCTTCGCCTAAGCACTACGACAATATGACCGAGGTGGAAAACTGTGGACGGGGGCACCGCACACGGCTAAAGATCAACTTGTGTCTCATTAGGGTGCCCCCCTGCCCACGTATATAAAGGAGGGGGAAGAGGAGGCCGGCCTAGGAGGGGTGCGCCTATAGGGGGAGTCCAACTAGGTTTCCCAATCCTAGTTGGTGTCCCCTTCCTTCTCCAAGAGGGGAGAGAGGGAAGAGTAGGAGAGGGAGAAGGAAAGAGAGGGGGCGCCGCCCCCTCCCTAGTCCAATTTGGACTTGCCATGGGGGGGGCGTGCGGCCACCCCATGAGGCCCCCTTTCCCTTTCCCATATGGCCCATTAAGGCCCACTACTTCCCCCGGTGAATTCCCGTAACTCTCTGATACTCCAAAAAATACCCGAACCACTCAGAACTTTTCCGATGTCCGAATATAGCCTTCCAATCAATCTTTACATCTCGACCATTTCGAGACTACTCGTCACACCCGTGGTCTCATACGGGACTCCGAACAACATTCGGTCATCAAATCACATAAACTCATAATACAAATCGTCATCGAACGTTAAGCATACGGACCCTACGGGTTCGAGAACTATGTAGACATGACTGAGACACATATCCGGTCAATAACCAATAGCGGAACCTGGATGCTCATATTGGCTCCTACATATTCTATGAAGATTTTTATCAGTCAAACCACATAACAACATACGTTGTTCCCTTTGTCATCGGTATGTTACTTGCCCGAGATTCGATCGTCGGTATCATCATACCTAGTTCAATCTCATTATCGGACAGTCTCTTTACTCGTTCCGTAATGCATCATCCTGCAACTAACTCATTAGTCACATTGCTTGCAAGGCTTATAGTGATGTGCATTACCGAGAGGGCCTAGAGATACCTCTCCGACAATCGGAGTGACAAATCCTAATCTCGATCTATGCCAACTCAACAAATACCATCGGAGACACCTGTAGAGCATCTTTATAATCACCCAGTTATGTTGTGATGTTTGATAGCACACAAGGTGTTCCTCCGGTATTCGAGAGTTGCATAATCTCATATTTTGAGGAACATGTATAAGTCATGAAGAAAGAAATAGGAATAAACTAAATGATCATAGTGCTAAGCTAACGGATGGTCTTGTCCATCACATCATTCTCTAATGATGTGATCTCGTTCATCAAATGACAACACATGTCTATGTCTAGGAAAGTTAACCATCTTTGATTAACGAGCTAGTCAAGTAGAGGCATACTAGGGACACTTTGTTTGTCTATGTATTCACACATGTACTAAGTTTCCGGTTAATACAATTCTAGCATGAATAATAAACATTTATCATGATATAAGGAAATATAAATAACAACTTTATTATTGCCTCTAGGTCATATTTCCTTCAATCTCCCACTTGCACTAGAGTCAATAATCTAGCTCACACCGTCATGTGATTTCACACCAATAGTTCACATCTTTATGTGATTAGTTCACATCTTAATGTGACTAATACCCAAAGGGTTTACTAGAGTCAATAATCTAGTTCACATTGCTATGTGATTAACACCCAAAGAGTGATCATGTTTTGCTTGTGAGAGAAGTTTAGTCTACGGGTCTGCAACATTCAGATCCGTATGTATTTTGCAAATTTCTATGTCTACAATACTCTGCACGGAGCTACTCTAGCTAATTGCTCCCACTTTCAATATGTATCTAGATCAAGACTTAGAGTCATCTAGATCGGTGTCAAAAGCTTGCATCGACATAACTCTTTACGGCGAACTCTTTTATCACCTCCATAACCGAGAAATATTTCCTTAGTCCTCTAAGGATAATTTTGACCGATGTCCAGTGATTTACTCCTAGATCACTATAGTATTCCCTTGCCAAAATCATGCTAAGGTATATGATAGGTCTGGTACATAGCATAGCATACTTTATAGAACCTATGACTGAGGCATAGGGAATGACTTTTCATTCTCTTTCTATTTCCTGTCGTGGTCGGGTTTTTAGTCTTTACTCAACTTCACACCTTGTAACACAGGCAAGAAGTCCTTCTTTGACTGTTCCATTTTGAACTACTTCAAAAACTTGTCAAGGTATGTACTCATTGAAGAAATTATCAAGCGTCTTGATCTATCCCTATAGATCTTGATGCCTAATATGTAAGCAGCTTCATCGAGGTCTTTTATTGAAAAATTCTTATTCAAGTTACCTTTTATGCTATCCAGAAATTTTGTATCATTTCCGATCAATAATATGTCATCCACATATAATATCAGAAATGTTGTAGAGCTCCCACTCACTTTCTTGCAAATACAAGCTTCTCCAAAAGTCTGTATAAAACTATATGCTTTGATCAACTCATCAAAGCGTATATTCCAACTCCGAGATGCTTGCACCAGTCCATAGATGGATCGCTGGAGCTTGCACACTTTGTTAGCACCTTTAGGATTGACAAAACCTTCTGGTTGCATCATATACAACCCTTCTTTAATAAATCCATTAATGAATGTAGTTTTGCCAGATTTCCTAAAATGCGACAACTGCTAACATGATTCGGGAAGACTTTTAAGCATCGATACGAGTGAGAAAATCTCATCGTAGTCGACACCTTGAACTTGTCGAAAACCTTTTGTGACAATTCGAGCTTTGTAGATAGTAACACTACTATCAGCGTCCGTCTTCCTCTTGAATATCCATTTATTCTGAATGGCTCACCGATCATCGGGCAAGTCAATCAAAGTCCATATTTTGTTCTCATACATGGATCCCATCTCAGATTTCATGGCCTTAAGCCATTTCGCGGAATCTGGGCTCATCATCGCTTCCTCATAGTTTGTAGGTTCGTCACGGTCTAGTAACATGCCTTCCAGAACAGGATTACCGTACCACTCTGGTGTGAAACGTACTCTGGTTGACCTACAAGGTTCGGTAGTAACTTGATCTGAAGTTTTCATGATCATCATCATTAACTTCCTCACTAATTGGTGTAGGCATCACTGGAACTGGTTTCTGTGATGAACTACTTTCTAATTCGGGAGAAGGTACAATTACCTCATCAAGTTCTACTTTCCTCCCACTCACTTCTTTCGAGAGAAACTCCTTCTCTAAAAAGGACCCACTCTTAGCAACAAAGATCTTGCCTTCGGATCTATGATAGAAGGTGTACCCAACAGTTTCTTTTGGGTATCCTATGAAGACGCACTTCTTTGATTTGGGTTTGAGCTTATCAGGCTGAAACTTTTTCACATAAGTATCGCAACCCCAAACTTTAAGAAACGACAGCTTTGGTTTCTTGTCAAACCATAGTTCATACAGTGTCTTCACAACGGATTTAGATGGTGCCTATTTAACGTGAATGCAACTGTCTCTAATCCATAACCCCCAAAATGATAGCGGTAAATCGGTAAGAGACATCATAGATCGCACCATATCTAATAAAGTATGGTTACGACATTCGAACACACCATTACACTGTGGTGTTCCAGGTGGCGTGAGTTGCGAAACTATTCGACATTGTTTCAACTGAAGGGCAAACTCATAACTCAAATATTTTGTCTCCGCGATCAGATCGTAGAAACTTTATTTTCTTGTTACGATGATTCTCCACTTCACTCTGAAATTCTTTGAACTTTTCAAACGTTTCAGACTTGTGTTTCATTAAGTAGATATACTCATATCTGCCCAAATCATCTGTGAAGGTCGGAAAATAATGATACCCGCCGCGAGCCTCAACACTCATTGGATCGCATACATCAGCATGTATTATTTCTAATAAGTCTATTGCTCGCTCCATTATTCCGGAGAATGGAGTCTTAGTCATCTTGCCCATGAGGCATGGTTTGCAAGTATCAAGTGATTCCAAAATCCCGTCAGCATGGAGTTTCTTCATGCGCTTTACACCAATATGACCTAAACGGCAGTGCCACAAATAAGTTGCACTATCATTATTAACTTTGTAACTTTTGGCATCAATATTATGAATATGTGTATCACTATGATCGAGATTCAATAAACCATTTATATTAAGTGTATGACCATATAAGGTTTTATTCATGTAAACAGAACAACAATTATTCTTTGACTTAATGAATAACCGTATTGCAATAAACATGATCCAATCATATTCATGCTCAACGCATACACCAAATAACATTTATTTTAGGTTCAACACTAATCCCGAAGGTAAAAGGAGTGTGTGATGGTGATCTTATCAACCTTGGAATCATTTCCAATACACATCGTCACCTTGTCCTTAACTAGTCTTTGTTTATCTTGCAACTCCTATTTTCGAGTTACTGCTCTTAGCAACTGAACCAGTATCAAATACTGAGGGGTTGCTATAAACACTAGTAAAGTACACATCAATAACTTGTATATCAAATATACCTTTGTTCACTTTGCCATCCTTCTTATCAGCCAAGTAACTAGGGTAGTTCCACTTCCAGTGACCATTTCCTTTGCAGTAAAAGCACTCAGTGTCAGGCTTGGGTCTAGCTTTGGGCTTCTTCATGGGAGTGGCAACTTGCTTGACATTCTTCTTGAAGTTCCCTTTCTTTTCCTTTGCCCTTTTACTTGAAACTAGTGGTCATGTCAACCATCAACACTTGATGCATTTTCTTGATTTCTACCTTTGCCGACTTCAGCATCGCGAAGAGCTCGGGAATTGTTTTATGTCATCCCTTGCATATTACAGTTCATCACTAAGTTCCAGTAACTTGGTGATAGTGACTAGAGAACTCTGTCAATCACTATCTTATCTGGAATATTAACTCCCACTTGATTCAAGCAATTGTAGTACCCAGACAATCTGAGCACATGCTCATTGGTTGAGCTATTCTCCTCCATCTTGTAGGCAAAGTACTTGTCGGAGGTCTCATACCTCTCGACTCGGGCATGAGTCTGAAATACCAATTTCAGCTCTTGGAACATCTTATATGCTCCATGGCGTTCAAAATGTTTTGAAGTCCCGGTTCTAAGCCGTAAAGCATGGCACACTAAACTATCAAGTAGTCATCATATCAAGCTTGTCAAACGTTCATAATGTCTGCATCTGCTCCTGCAATAGGTCCGTCACCTAACGGTGCATCAAGGACATAATTCTTTTGTGCAGCAATGAGGATAATCCTCAGATCACGGAGCTAGTCCACATCATTGCTACTAACATCTTTCAACATAGTTTTCTCTAGGAACATATCATAAATAAAACTGGGAAGTTATATGCGAGCAATTGATCTACAACATAGATATGCAAATACTATCAGGACTAAGTTCATGATAAATTTAAGTTCAATTAATCACATTACTTAAGAACTCCCACTTACATAGACATCCCTCTAATCATCTAAGTGATCACGTGATCCATATCAACTAAACCATGTCTGATCATCACGTGAGATGGAGTAGTTTTCAATGGTGAACATCACTATGTTGATCATATCTACTATATGATTCACGTTCGACCTTTTGGTCTTAGTGTTCCGAGGCCATATCTGCATATGCTAGGCTCATCAAGTTTAAACCGAGTATTTTGCATGTGCAAAACTGGCTTGCACCCGTTGTGTGTGAACGTAGAGCTTATCACACCCGATCATCACGTGGTGTCTCCGCACGAAGAACTGTCGCAACGGTGCATACTCAGGGAGAACACTTATACCTTGAAATTTTAGTGAGGGGTCATCTCATAATGCTATTGTCGTACTAAGCAAAATAAGATGCATAAAAGATAAACATCACATGCAATCAAAATATGTGACATGATATGGCCATCATCATCTTGTGCCTTTGGTCTCCATCTCCAAAGTACCGTCATGATCTCCATCGTCACCGGCATGACACCATGATCTCCATCATCTTGATCTCTATCAACGTGTCGTCAGCTTTTGCAACTATTGCTATCGCATAGTGATAAAGTAAAGCAATTGTATGGTGCTTGCATCTTATGCAATAAAGAGACAACCATAAGGCTCCTGCCAGTTGCCGATAACTTTAATAAAACATGATCATCTCATACAACAATTTATATCTCATCACGTCTTGACCATATCACATCACAACATGCCCTACAAAAACAAGTTAGGCGTCCTCTACTTTGTTTTTGCAAGTTTTATGTGGCTGCTATGGCTTCTAGCAAGAACCGTTCTTACCTACGCATCAAAACCACAACGTAGTATAGTGATTGCTTTTTGATCTTCAGAAAGAACCCTGTTCATTGAAACCGATTCAACTAAAGTTGGAGAAACAGACACCCACTAGCCACCTGTGTGTGAAGCACGTCGGTAGAACCAGTCTCGCTTAAGCGTACGCGTAATGTCGGTCTGAGCCGCTTCATCCAACAATACCGCTAAATCAAGAATAAACTAGTGACGGCAAGCAATATGTATATACCCACGCCCACAACTCCTTTGTGTTCTACTCGTGCATATAACATCTACCATAGACCTGGCTCGGATGCCACTGTTGGGGAACGTAGTATTTCAAAAAATTTGCCTACGATCACGCAAGATCTATCTAGGAGAACCATAGCAATGAGCGGGGAGAGTTTGTCCATGTACCCTCGTAGACCGAAAGCGGAAGCGTCTAGTAACACGGTTGATGTAGTCAAACGTCTTCGCGATCCAACCGATCAAGTACCGAATGCACGACACCTCTGCGATCTGCACACGTTTAGCTCGGTGACGTCCCTCGAACTCTTGATCCAGTTGAGGCTGAGAGTGAGTTCCGTCAGCACGACGGCATGTTGATGGTGATGGTGAAGTTACCGACACAGGGCTTTGCCAAAGCACTACAACAATATGACCGAGGTGGAAAACTGTGGAGGGGGCACCGCACACGGCTAAAGATCAACTTGTGTCTCATTGGGGTGCCCCTGCCCACGTATATAAAGGAGGGGGGAAGAGGAGGTCGGCCTAGGAGGGGCGCGCCTATAGGGGGAGTCCAACTAGGTTTCCCAATCCTAGTTGGAGTCCCCTTCCTTTTCCAAGAGGGGAGAGAGGGAAGGAGTAGGAGAGGGAGAAGGAAAGAGAGGGGGCGTCGCCCCCTCCCTAGTCCAATTCGTACTTGCCATGGGGGGCACGCGGCCACCCCTTGAGGCCCCTTTCTTCTTTCCCATATGGCCCATTAAGGCCCACTACTTCCCCCCGCGAATTCCCGTAACTCTCCGGTATTCCCAAAAATACCTGAACCACTCAGAACTTTTTCGATGTCCGAATATAGCCTTCCAATATATCGAACTTTACGTCTCGACCATTTAGAGACTCCTCGTCATGTCTGTGATCTCATCTGGGACTCCGAACAACCTTTGGTACATCAAATCACATAACTCATAATACATATTGTCATCGAACGTTAAGCGTGCGGACCCTATGGTTTCGAGAACTATGTAGACATGACCGAGACATATCTCCCGTCAATAACCAATACGGAACCTGGATGCTCATATGGGTTCCTACATATTCTACGAAGATCTTTATCGGTCAAACCGCATAACAACATACGTTGTTCCCTTTGTCATCGGTAGGTTACTTGCCCGAGTTTCGATCGTCGGTATCATCATACCTAGTTCAATCTCGTCACCGGCAAGTCTCTTTACTCATTCCATAATGCATCATCTCGTGACTAACTCATTAGTCACATTGCTTGCAAGGCTCATAGTGATGTGCATTACCAAGAGGACCCAGAGATACCTCTCCGATACACAAAGTGACAAATCCTAATCTCGATCGATGCCAACCCAACAAACACCTTCGAAGACACATGTAGAGCATCTTTATAATCACCCGGTTATGTTGTGATGTTTGATAGCACACAAGGTGTTCCTCCGGTATTCGGGAGTTGCATAATCTCATAGTCTTAGGAACATGTATAAGTCATGAAGAAAGCAATAGCAATAAACTAAACAATCATAGTGTTAAGCTAACGGATGGGTGTTGTCCATCACATCATTCTCTAATGATGTGATCCCGTTTATCAAATGACAACACATGTCTATGGCTAAGAAACTTAACCATCTTTGATTAACGAGCTAGTCAAGTAGAGGCATACTAGGGACACTTTGTTTGTCTATGTATTCACACATGTACTAAGTTTCCGGTTAATACAATTCTAGCATGAATAATAAACATTTATCATGATATAAGGAAATATAAATAACAACTTTATTATTGCCTCTAGGGCATAATTCCTTTAGTATGTAGTCCAATAAGTGTTGTTGCAAGGAGTGGATTTATCTATCTTCAAGGATGACTCAAGTAGATATTTATATTTACTAACTGAGACATAAATCTAGATCTTCTGAAATGTTTCAAAAGATTTTCAGTATGAAGTAGAAATCAATGTAACAAAAAAATTATGTTTCTACAATTGGATTGCAGAAAAGAATATTTGAGTTACAAATTTAGCGAATGTCTGATGAGCTATAAAAGACATTTATAGCTTGCACCTCCTAAAAACACTAGTAAGAATAGAGTGTTTTGAGTAGATGTAATCAAACTATGTATGATATGGTGAGATCAGAGATGACATTGATTGTTCCACCGATATACTTTTAAAATGATGCTTTAGAGACTATGGCTTTTTACACTGAGAAGAGTGCCATCAAATTTGTTGGAATAAGTGCTACTTTGTAGGTTATCCCAAATGGTTGGGTATTCCTTTATCACTATGCCAAGGCAAAGTATTTTGCTAGAGAGTGCGGTAATTTTGAAGAACAGTTTTCTGGAAAATAATGAGTGGGAGGATAGTGCAACTCGATAAGATTACAGAATCTTCATAATCAGGTCGAAGAAAAGAAATGCTAGAATTAGTTCTAGTATTTCATACTTCGACTGGTAAGGAAGCCTCTACGTAAGATGTAGTAATTTCGGTCAAACGTGCAGCTGAACTATATAGGTTGGAAAATTCGTACAGACCATCAGGGTGTGCAGATGAAATATTGTTGAAACAAACAATGAACCTATAATACACAAAGAAGCATTGATGGGCCCTGACTCTGAAATTGGCTATACGCCAAAATAATCTAAGATAGTATACATACAGATAATTCAAGTTTAGAACTTGATAGACCCTCTGAATGCTTTGCAAAAATGCTTAGGCTAGTCTTTTTGCGTACTCGTTTGACTAATATTTTAAAGATGGCCCCATATGCTAAGTATATGAAAGATATTGTCACTAATAAAAGAAAGATACCTAAAGCTGAAATTTCCACCATGCTTGCAAATTACTCTTTTAGGATGGAGTACCTAAGAAACTAGGAGATCCAGGAATACCTACTATACTATGCTCCATTAAAAGCAATTATGTTAAAACTGCTTTGTGTGACTTGGGAGCCGGTGTTAGTGTTATGTCTTTCTCTTTATATAGAAGACTTGATTTGAATAAACTCACACCTACTAAAATATCATTGCAAATGGCTGATAAATCAATTGTCATACCTATAGGTATTTGTGAGGATGTGCCTATTGTAGTTGCAAATGTTACTATCTTAACAGACTTTATTATACTTGATATGCCCGGCGACGACAACATGTCGATTATCCTTGGTAGACCCTTTTTGAATACTGCAGGGGCTTTTATTGATTGCAACAAAAGCAAGGTCACTTTCATATAAATGGTAATGAGCATACGCTGCACTTTCCGAAGAAACAATTACAAGTGAATGGTATCAATTGTATTGGGAAGGTTTCGACGATTACTATTGGAAGTTTTCAACTCCCTCTTCCTACTATCAAAAACAAATATAAAACTCTTATTATTAGGGAGATGCATATCCCCGTTGAGAAATTTGTTCGTAGGAAACATGAACTTATTTTGGAGAAGTTCCTCAAAAAAGAGTGCCAAGGGAGTCACTGGGGACTCCTCGGATAGTGACCCCAACATTCCACGTAGGACGGAGGTCCAGCCGTGCGAATGGCCACATAATGCCTTCATGAACAAAGTCGGATTCTACCAAGAGTTCATGCAATTTGTTGCAAATGTCGGGTTGACCGACTTCCTCACAGATGAGTGTGACCAGTAACATCCTTACAAATTCCTTTGTGCAAAATTTCCATTTCTTAAATAGGCTCGAACCCCCCATGGTGCATTTTGTGAGATATGTTTGATTCCCTCTGATGGGGAATTAAGAGAGCCTACACCGGGGGATTTTGAGGGTTTCCTCCGCACTCTGACTATGGGAGACGAAAGGGGCATGTCGAAAGCCCGAGCTACTAGTTTGCAATTTCCTGTTGTCCATTACTTTGCTTTATTCATAGGGAAATGTTTGACTTCTAGGGAGCAAGGTTGTGCACTCTATGCCCCTGACCTCGCCATTTTACGACACTTATAGCCTTGAAGCTATCATTGCACGCCGCTTAGACACTAACAGGACTAGGGGCAAGATTCACACTGGTATTTATGCTACTCGTTTAGCGAGGCGTTTCCATGTCAATATACGCCCCCATGATTATTTGTTGCCTAGGATTTATCTAGATCACCAGGCTATGATAGATCACCATTTTATTGATGCCCTTGAGCATCCCACCCCATTCATTATAACTTGGTTTTTAGTGAGGACACTCGTGATATTATTAGGTTCCTCACACCTGCTTTGTTTGACTCTCATGCCAGGAACAGATACACCGTCATGCCACCGGACGTCGTTGCTTACTTAAACACGTTGGCAGTGGTAGAGAACAAGGCCCAGGCTTGGGACGCTCAAGTGCCGCAACCCCAGCACTTTCATATCAGACCAGATGGATACTAAGGGTGGTGATTACCAAGCTAGGCGAAAGCATAAGCTTGGGGGAGTACGTATTTCTCACCGACATTACATTCATGTTCATACATTTCATTCCAGTTGTCGGTGTTCATCCTTTTTAATTATATAATCCATGTCAGTTTTTATTTCTCGCTTTCTTCTTGTGTGTTTGAAAAACTTTGAGAAAATATAATAAAATCTCGCTTCTTTTCATTGTTTTTCTAGTTTAATTAGTTGTAGTATTAAAAGAAAACCCAACAAGATTTCTCATTTCTTCTTTTGCTTGTTGGGAGCTTTCCCGTGTAAATAGTTTTTTCTCATTTTTTTATTTTTCCTTCGCTTATTTGCTTTCTTCAAGAAAAAGTAAAACCCCAAAAGTATTTCAGTGTGTTTCTGTGAAATTCTTTTCTTTTGTTGACTCATCGTAATGAGAAGACCACAATGAAAATGTTGAGTGGCTCTCATATGGATTATTGTTGATCTAACAAAGAACCCTGTTGTTTGTGAGCTGCGTTGGGATTTTCTCAAAGAGGAGAGGATGATGCAGTATAGTAGAGATAAGTATTTCCCTCAGTTAAGAACCAAGGTTATGAATCCAGTAGGAGAACCACGCAACACCTTGTTAGTAGTACCTACACACAAAATAACAAATACTTGCACCCAACGCAAACAAGGGGTTGTCAATCCCTCAGCAGTTAATTGCAAGGATCAAATCTCATAGTGATAGATAGATAACTAAAACAGAAAATAAAATAAATAGAGAAAAATTGCATCAAATATTTTTATTTTAATATATGACAAAAAGTAGACCCGGGGACCATAACTTTCACTAGAGGCTTCTCTCTTGAAAATAGCATACGGTGGGTAAACAAATTATTGTTGGGAAATTGATGGAAAAGCAAATAATCATGATGATATCCAAGGAAATGATCACGTATATAGGCATCACGTCCGAGACAAGTAGACCAACTCCTTCTTGCATCTCCTACTATTACTCCATGCATCGACCGCTATCCAACATGCATCTAGAGTATTAAGTTAATAAAGAATGGAGTAACGCCTTGAGCAAGATGACATGATGTAGATAAAATAATTAAACTCATGCATTAATTAACCCCGTCTTTTTATCCTTCATGGCAATGAAGCAAATACTTGTCACGTCCCTTTCTGTCACTGGGATTGAGCACCGCAAGATCGAATGCATCACAAAGCACCTCTCCCATTGCAAGAAAAATCAATCTAGTTGGCCAAACCAAATCAATAGATCAAATAGAAATACAAAGCTATAACAATCATGCATAAAAGAGTTCAGAGAAAACTCAAATAATATTCATGGATAATCTGATCATAAACTCACAATCCATCGAATCCCAACAAACACACCGCAAAAAGCCATTGCATCGAATAGATCTCCAAGAACATCGAGGAGAACATTGTATTGGAGATAAAAGAGAGAGAAGAAGCCATCTAGCTACTAGCTATAGACCTATAGGTCTATGGTGAACTACTCACACACCATCGGAAGGGCAGCAAGGTTGATGTAGAGCCCCTCCATGATCGATTCCCCCTCCAGCATAGTGCCAGAGAAGGCCTCCAGATGGGATATCGTGGGACAGAAACTTGCGATGGCGGAAAAAGTATTTCGGGTGGATCTCTAATGTCACGGGAATATCTGAGAATTTATATAGGCAGAATTAGGTCAAGAGGTGCCACGAGGGGCCCACAAACCGAGCCCCCCCCCCCCCCCCCCGGGGCACGTGCTACCTCTTGAGCATGCGTTGGTTTTCCCTTGAAGAGGAAAGGGTGATGCAGCAAAGTAGCGTAAGTATTTCCCTCAGTTTTTTGAGAACCAAGGTATCAATCCAGTAGGAGACAACACACAAGTCACCTAGTACCTAAACAAACAATCAAGAACCTTGCAACCAACGCGATAAAGGGGTTGTCAATCCCTTCACGGTCACTCGCAAAAGTGAGATCTGATAAAGATAGTAAAGTAAATATTTTTGGTATTTTTGTAGTATAGATTGGAAGTAAAGATTGCAAAAAAGTAAACGAGATGCGATGTAAATAAAAGAGATGCAATATAATAAGAAAGAGACTCGGGGGCCATAGGTTTCACTAGTGGCTTCTCTCAAGAGAGCATGTATTATGGTGGGTGAACAAATTACTACCAAGCAATTGATAGAAAAGCGCACAGTTATGAAGATATCTAAGGCAATGATCATGAATATAGGCATCACGTCTGTGTCAAGTAGATCGAAACGATTCTGCATCTACTACTATTACTGCACACATCAACCGCTATCCAGCATGCATCTAGAGTATTAAGTTCATAAGAACAGAGTAATGCTTTAAGCAAGATGACATGATGTAGAGGGATAAACTCAAGCAATATGATATAAACCCCCATCTTTTATCCTCGATGGAAACAATACAATACGTGCCTTGCTGCCCCTACTGTCATTGGGAAAGGACACCGCAAGATTGAACCCAAAGCTAAGCATTTCTCCCATTGCAAGAAAGATCAATCTAGTAGGCCAAACTAAACCGATAATTCGAAGAGACTTGCAAAGATATCAAATCATGCATATAAGAATTCAGAGAAGAACCAAATAATGTTCATAGATAATCTTGCTCATAAACCCACAATTCATCGGATCTCGGCAAACACACCGCAAAAGAGTATTACATCAAATAGATCTCCAAGAACATCAAGGAGAACGTTGTATTGAGAATCAAAGAGAGAGAAGAAGCCATCTAGCTAATAACTATGGACCCAAAGGTCTGTGGTAAACTACTCATGCTTCATCGGAGAGGCTATGGTGTTGATGTAGAAGCCCTCTGTGATTGACTCCCCCTCCGGTAGATCACCGGAAAAGGCCCCAAGATGGGATCTCATAGGTACAGAAGGTTGCGGCGGTGGAAAAGTGGTTTCGTGGCTCCCTGTGATCGATCCAGGGTATAAGAGTATATATAGGCGAAAGAAGTACGTTGGTGGAGCTACAAGGGGCCCACGAGGGTGGGGCGCGCCTACCCCCCTGGGTGCGCCCTCCTACCTCGTGGCCGCCTCACGGAGTTCCAGACTTCCACTCCAGGTCTCCTAGTTTGCTTTCGGTCCAAGAAAGATCATCGCGAAGGTTTCATTTCATTTGGACTCCGTTTGGTATCCCTTTTCTGCGAAACTCTAAAATAGGCACAAAAAAAACAGAAACTGGCACTGGGCCTCCGGTTAATAGGTTAGTCCCAAAAATAATATAAAAGAGCACATTAAAGCTCATTAAACATCCAAAACAGATAATATAATAGCATGGAACAATCAAAAATTATAGATACATTGGAGACGTATCAGCGCGCCTCCCGAGCTTGTTGCTCCCTCGTGGCTCGTCAGGTCTTCTCCTGAACCTTCTAGGGTCTCTTCTAGTATAGAAAAATTAATGTGAAGTTTTTTCTCTGTTTGGTATCATAAAGAACTGAGTAGTGCCTTAAGCAAGATGACATGATGTAGACAAAGTAAACTCAAGCAATATGAATAAACCCCATTGTTTTATCCTTATTGGCAACAATAAAAATATGTGCCTTGTCCCTTTCTGTCACTGGGATATAGATCACCACAAGATTGAACCCATCACAAAGCACCTCTCCCATTGCAAGATAAATCAATCTAGTTGGCCAAACCAAATCAATAGATTGGAGAGAAATAGAAAGCTATAATAAGCATGCATAAAAGAGTTCAGAGAAGACTCAAATAATATTCATGGATAATCTGATCATAAACTCACAATTCATCGAATCCCAGCAAACACACCGCAAAAACGATTACATCGCATAGATCTCCAAAAACATCAAGCAGAACATTGTATTGAAGATCAAAGAGAGAGAGAAGAAATCATCTAGGTACTAGCTATGGACCCGTCGGTCTGTGGTAAACTACTCACACATCATCAAAGGGGTAGCAAGGTTGATGTAGAAGCCCTCCGTGATCGATTCCCCCTTAGGCAAAATGCCAGAAAAGGCCTACAAATGGGATCTCACAAGAACAGAAACTTGCGGCAACAGAAAAAGTGTTTTGGGTGGCTCTCTATTGGTTTCCCGATTTTAGAGAATTTATAGAGGCGGAATTAGGTCAAATGGAGCAAAGGTGGGCCCACAAGGCACCAGGGCACGCCCTGGTGGCTTGTGGCCACGTCCTTCGCCTTCTGCCTTCCTCCCGAAGCTTCCAGTGTCTCTTATGTCCAAAAAAATCGTCAAAAAGTTTTGTGGCATTTGGACTTCGTTTGGTACTGATTTCCTGGAAAACCAAAAATAGGCAAAAAAAAATAGCAACTGGCACTTGGCACTAAGTTAATACTCTACCTAATAATAAAAGCACGGAGTGCTTCCGCTCGCACACCCGTCGAGGCACTTTTGCAAAAAAAAAAGTCCCTGCTTTTTTCTGTATTTAACCCGCAGTCCCTACTTAAGACACAGCCCGAACAGTTATTTTACATTTTTTAAAACCTCCTGACCTTTTAGATAATTCATCTGTGGAACATATTTTGGTCAAACAAATGTTTTTCTAAATTATTCATATCTTTTAAACCGTAACTCCGATTTTAACATGTTATATATGAAATTTGATTAGAAAAACATGTAGAATATGAATATGATACTATTTTTATCTATTCAATATTTTTAAATATTTTGTTGGAAGATATTTAGATCAAACAAATACTTTTTAAAATTATCCATACCTTTTAAACTGTACCTCCGATTTGAACATGTTATATATGAAATTTGATTAGAACAATGTCTAGAATATGAATATGATGTTATTTTTACATGTTAAATATTTTTTAGATATTATTTTATTTTGGAAGCAAACTTATAATCTATAGCGCACAATCCGTTTTTCTTTCATACCAGCGGCGATCCGAATTGCAAATAAACACCCACTAAAACCATATAGCAAAAAGAAAATATCGATAACTACACATGCATACCTCTGAAAGACCTCGTAGAGGAAAATAACAGATTTCTCATCACGAGAGTGGGAGAAAGCGAGGAAGAGAGAGACGCCTTAGGATTAACCACATTCAAACATGTTTTGGTTTGTGAACACTGAAACCACCGCTGGCGAGGGTGAGAAAGAGGATAAGCGGCAACACAAATGTGATGCCTCGCTAAAATAAAGGAGATGGACCCATTGTTGTCTTGAGTGATGGTTGTTGGGTTAAGAGCGTGTGTTATTTTTTTCTCCCGTTGCAATGCATGGGGCTCTTTTGCCAGTATCATATAATTGCATATAAAACATCCAAGATTGATACTATAATAGCATGGAACAATCAAAAATTATAGATATGTTGGAGATGTATCACTCTTGCACTATTATTATTTTTATATCATTCGGTTGTCCAAGTGAAAGGCAATAAAGACGATAACTTGATGAAGTGGTTGTGGCAAGGAAAAGCGGGTATGAGCTCAACTTGTTTTTGTTTTTGTAAATATGTTTAACTTAGTATCCATGATTCAGCATATTATGAGTAAACATGTTTATGATGACAATTAGAGATTATAGTTGCTCATGACATGCTTAAGTAGTTAGGAGTGGATAATGATTTATCTTGGGTGTCAACATGCATTAAAATAGTTATGATGTAGTATGATAGTGTGGTATCTCTCTCTGAATGTTTCAAGTGGCTTGACTTGGCACATGTTCACGCATGTAGATGATTCAAAACCAACATAGCCTCCATGATATTTATGTTCATGGTGTTTATATACTACTCATGCTAGTATTCAATGTTAATTATTCACAGTGCATGATTATGACCGTTGTCGCTCTCTAGTCGGTCGCTTCTCAACCTATTTGCTAGCCTTCTCATGTACTAAGCGGGAATACTGCTTGTGCATCCAAATCCCTAAACCAAAGTTGTTCCAGATGAGTCCACTATATCTACCTATATGCGGTATTACTTCGTCATTCCAAGTAAATTTGCATGTGTCACCTCCAATCCTTCAAATAATCATCTGTTTGGTGTGCCCGTACCACTCATGGAGAAACATGGGGTGGTCAGTATCTTCCATGCTAAGCGGGTTATTCTCATGATAAGTGTTTATTCACTTGTCCTTACATGAAATGGGTTGGTATTTGGGTGCCCAGTCCCATGATCAAATCGCAAAGTAATGAAAAAAACTCCCCCGGAAAGTTGTTGGTATGGAGGGCACCCGAGGATTCGGCTAGCCATGGCTTGTGTTTGTTGGCTGATGGGGAGTAAACTTTACCTTTCCGCTCGGGAACCGCCGCTAATATGTTTAGCATGGAAGATATTGAAAACTCTCGGTCGTGACGTTGACAGGAAAGGCATACCTCCCAAAATTATATCCATCTCTCTTCTAAGATTTGAGCTCTGGCACCTCTGCAAATCCCTGCTTCCCTTTGCGAAGGGCCTATCCATTACTTTTATGTTATTTTACCTTTATTGTTGAGTCATCACCTTCTCAATTAAAGCACCAGTCCTGAGAGCACTATTGTCATTTTTATGCATTGTGTGTAGTTAATATTGTGTGCATCATGACTGGATCTCTTCTACCATGAGTTACAATGTTTAGTCACTGCTTGAACTTTGGAAGTGCTCTGCATTTATGTTTTGCAGTCTGAGAAAGGGCTAGCGAGATACCATGTTGTCATATTGTATCATGATTGTTTTGACAAAGTGTTGGCATTTGAGCTATGTTATTATTGCTCGCTAGTTGATTATGACATTGATATGAGTGTATAATTTCTAAGGGTTGTCATTTGCATCGTTAGTTATGATCTTTGCTGAAAACTTGGGTACTATTTAAGCTTATATACGGATACAACAACAAAAGAGTTATCACTTTTAGTTTGTCAACTGAATTGCTTGAGGACAAGCAATGAGTTAAGCTTGGGGGAGTTGATACGTCTCCGTCATATCTACTTTTCCAAACACATTTGCTCTTGTTTTAGACTCCAATTTGCATGATTTGAATAAACTAACCTGGACTGATGCTGTTTTCAGCAGAACCAGCATGGTGTTGTTTTTGTGCAGAAATAGAAGTTCTCGGAATTGGACGAAACTTTTTATAGATTTTTATGGGATATATAAAAAATACTGGAGCGAAGATCCACAGGAGGGGGCCCACCAGTGGCCCACAAGCCACATGGGCGCGACCACCCCCCTGGGCACGCCCATGTAGCTTGTGGGGCCCACGTGGCTCCACTGACCCTAATCTCAAGCCTATAAATTCCTATTTCCTGAGAAAAAATAAGAGAAGAAATTTCATTGTGTTTTACGATACGGAGCCGCCGCCACCTCATGTTCTTCATTGGGAGGACAGACCTGGAGTCTGTTCGAGGCTCTGGAGAGGGGGATTCATTGTCGTCATCATCACCAGCCCTTCTTCATCATCAATTTCATGATGCTCACCACTGGGAGTGAGTAATTCCTTCATAGGTTTCTGGACAATGATGGAATTGGATAAGATTTATCATGTAATCGAGTCAATTTGTTAGGGCTTGATCCCTAGCATCCACTATGTTCTGAGATTGATGTTGCTATGACTTTGCTATGATTAATGCTTGTCACTAGGGCCCGAGTGCCATGATTTCAGATATGGAGCCTTTATGTTTTCATGAATATATTTGAGTTCTTGATCCTATCCTGCAAGTTATACGCACCTATTACGTGTTATGATCTGCATACCCCAAGGTGACAATAATTGGGATCTTTCCTGTGATTACTGTAGTTTGAGGAGTTCATGTATTCACTATGTGTTAATGCTTTGTTTCGGTTCTCTATTAAAAGGAGGCTTTAATATCCCTTAGTTTCCTTATGGACCCCGCTGCCACGGGATGTAAGGATGGCAATTTTACCCATGGGTACGGGTACCCGCGGGTACCGTATCCGCATGGGTAGGGTATGGGCACACTTTTATACCCACGGGTAGTACCCATATCCTACCCATTAAGTCATGGGTAGGGTACGGGTATAGTCTTGTACCCACGGGTATACCCATACCTTGCCCGTTGGTGAACTAATGTTAAGTTGTCCTCAATTACTCATTAATTTGCCATGTGACTCGTCTACTCCTATTGACTTAAGAGTATGTTGTGGTTTCTCAATTTTGATATTGGTCAATTACTCATCTACCTGTTATTGAACTGACATAATTGGTTTTTTGTAAATTGTGCTATTAATAAGCGTAAAATTGTGAACAACTTGTGTACTATTTGTTCTGCCCGCTGGGTACCCAATGGGTACGGGTACCGGTCGGGTATGGGTATGGGTAAAGTTTCATGCCCATGGGTACGGGTATGGGTGGAATTTTGTGCCCACTGACTATGCGGGTATGGGTATGGTATTGCTCTACCCTGCCCATTGCCATCCTTTGGGATGGTAGGACAAAATATGCCATGCAAGTTCTTATCATAAGCACACATGACTATATACAAATTACATGCCTATATTACATTGATGAATTAGAGCTAGTTCTGTGTCGCTCTAGGTTGTGACTGTTACATGGTGAATGTCATCCAACACAATTATCCATCATTGATCCAATGCCTACGCTTTTTCATATATTAATCTTTGCTAAGTTACTACTGATGTTCCTGATGCTGTTACAATCACTACAAAACTGCTACTGCTATTGTTACCGTTATCGTTACTATTGCTATTGTTACCACTGCTATCAAATTATCATACTATTGTGCTACTGATCACTCTACCGCAGATATTTAGTTCTCCAAGTGTGGTTGAATTGACAACTCAACTACTAATACTTTCAAAAATTCTTTGGCTCCCCTTGTGTCGAATCAATAAATTTGGGTTGAATACTCTACCCTCGAAAACTATTGTGATCCCCTATACTTGTGGGTTATCAGCACGCTTAGCAGTAGCGCGGGGTAATAGGTCTACACTACTACTATGCGACTACCTGTAGCACAGGCAGTAAGCCCGTGATGCTGGTAAGTGGGGCCCACAAGCTGGCTATACGTATAAATAGTACCAGCGTCGGGTGCCTACACCGCGCTATTGCTATAAGATTAGTTGCAGCGCTGGTAGGATATCCAATGCTGCTAATGTGGCCTACCCTGGGGGTACCGTGGGGACCACTTAGTAGTAGCGATGGGTTGCTTACCCAGTGCTGCTACTAAGTGGTACCTATAGCGCTGGGTTTTGCCCCGTGCTGCTACTAGTTAATAGTAGCGTGAGGTAGGTAGCCTGCGCTACTGCTAAGCATCTATCTATAGACTTTTTCCTAGTAGTGCGTCCATTTACCAGTTGTACCGTTGTAGTATAAATTCCAGCATAATTGTTGATTTGGAGAGGACTATAAAAGGTAGTGGTTCTTCCACCTCCCACCAACCTCTTGCCTCTCTCTTTCCTCCATTGTTTCCCTTCAAGCTTTCTTGCTCGGTCTCCTTTTCTAGCCAACCAAACTTGTTGATTTGCTAGGGATTGAGGGAGGAGACCTAGATCTACACTTCTGTTGGGGAACGTAGTAATCTCAAAAAAATTCCTACGCACACGCAAGATCATGGTGATGCATAGCAACGAGAGGGGAGAGTATCGTCTATGTACCCTCGTAGATCGTAAGCGGAAGCATTATGACAATGCGGTTGATATAGTCGTATGTCTTCACGATCGACCGATCTAGCACCGAAGGTACAGCACCTCCGCGATCTGCACACGTTCAGCTCGATGACGTCCCACGAACTCACGATCCAGTAGAGCTTAGAGGGAGAATTTCGTCAGCACGGCGGCGTGATGACGGTGATGATGTTGCTACCAACGCAGGGCTTCTCCTAAGCACTGCTACGATATAATCGGGGTGGGTTATGGTGGAGGGGGGCACCGCACACGGCTTGGAACAATCAACTTGTGTGTCTTGGGGTGCCCCCTACCCCCGTATATAAAGGAGCAAGGGGGGAGGCCGTCCGGCCCTTGCAGGGCGCGCCAGGAGGAGGAGTCCTCCTCCTAGTAGGAGTCGGACTCCCCTTTCCTACTCCTACTAGGAGGGGAAAAGGAAGGAGGAGAGGGAGAAAGAAGGAGAGGGGTGAAAGGAGGAAAGGGGGGTCGGCCCCCTAGTCCAATTCGGTTTGGGCTAGGGGGGCTGCCTTGTCCTGCCTCCTCTCTTCCACCACTTGGCCCATGAGGCCCAATACTTCTTCCCCCGTATTCCCGTAACTCCCCGGTACTCCGAAAAATACCTGAATCACTCGGAACCTTTCTGATGTTCGAATATAGTCGTCCAATATATCGATCTTTACGTCTCGACCATTTCAAGACTCCTCGTCATGTCCCCGTTCTCATCTAGGACTCCGAACTACCTTCGGTACATCAAACACATAAACTCATAATACCGATCATCACCCAACGTTAAGCGTGCAGACCCTACGGGTTTGAGAACTATGTAGACATGACTGAGACACGTCTTCGGTCAATAACCAATAGTGGAACCTGGATGCTCATATTGGTTCCTACATATTCTACAAAGATCTTTATCAGTCAAACCGCATAACAACATATGTTGTTCCCTTTGTCATCGGTATGTTACTTGACCGAGATTCGATCGTCGGTATCTCAATACCTAGTTCAATCTCGTTACCGGCAAGTCTCTTTACTCGTTCCGTAATGCATCATCATGCAACTAACTCATTAGCACATTGCTTGCAAGGCTTATAGTGATGTGCATTACCGAGAGGGCCCAGAGATACCTCTCCGACAATCGGAGTAACAAATCCTAATCTCGATCTATGCCAACTCAACAAGTACCATTGGAGACACCTGTAGAGCACCTTTATAATCACACAGTTACGTTGTGACGTTTGGTAGCACACAAAGTGTTCCTCCGGTATTCGGGAGTTGCATAATCTCATAGTCATAGGAACATGTATAAGTTATGAAGAAAGCAATAGCAACAAACTAAACTATCATCATGATAAGCTAACGGATGGGTCAAGTCAATCACATCATTCTCTAATGATGTGATCCCGTTAAGCAGATGACAACTCATGTCTATGGTTAGGAAACATAACCATCATTGATTCAACGAGCTAGTCAAGTAGAGGCAAACTAGTGACACCCTGTTTGTCTATGTATTCACACATGTACTAAGTTTCCAGTTAATACAATTCTAGCATGAATAATAAACATTTATCATGATATAAGGAAATATAAATAATAACTTTATTATTGCCTCTAGGGCATATTTCCTTCAGTCTCCCACTTGCACTAGAGTCAATAATCTAGTTCACATTGTCATGTGATTTAACACCAATAGTTCACATTTTTATGTGATTAGTTCACATCTCCATGTGACTAACACCCAAAGGGTTTACTAGAGTCAATAATCTAGTTCACATCGCTATGTGATTAACACCCAAAGAGTGATCAGGTTTTGCTTGTGAGAGAAATTTAGTCAACGGGTCTGCAACATTCAGATCCGTATGTATTTCGCAAATTTCTGTGTCTACAATGCTCTGCACGGAGCTACTCTAGCTAATTGCTCCCACTTTCAATATGTATCCAGATCGAGACTTAGAGTCATCTAGATCGATGCAAAAAGCTTGCATCGACGTAACTCTTTACGACAAACTCTCTTATCACCTACATAACCGAGAAATATTTCCTTAGTCCTCTAAGGATAATTTTGACCGTTGTCCAATGATCTACTCCTAGATCACTATTCTACTCCCTTGCCAGAATCATGCCAAGGTATACAATAGGACTGGTAAACAGCATAGCATACTTTATAGAACCTATGACTGAGGCATAGGGAATGACTTTTCATTCTCTTTCTATTTTCTATTGTGGTCGGGTTTTGAGTATTTACTCAACTTCACACCTTGCAACACAGGCAAGAACTCTTTCTTTGACTGTTCCATTTTGAACTACTTCAAAATCTTGTCAAGGTATGTACTCATTGAAAAAACTTATCAAGCGTCTTGATCTATCTCTATAGATCTTGATGCTCAATTTGTAAGCAGCTTCACCGAGGTATTTCTTTGAAAAACCTTTTCCAAACACTCCTTTATGCTTTCCAAAAAATTCTACATTATTTCCGATCAACAATATGTCATTCACATATACTTACCAGAAATGTTGTAGTGCTCTCACTCACTTTCTTGTAAATACAGGCTTCACCGCAAGTCTGTATAAAACCATATGCTTTGATCACTTTATCAAAGCATATATTCCAACTCCGAGATGCTTGCACTAGTCCATAGATGGATCGCTGGAGCTTGCTTACTTTGTTAGCACCTTTAGGATCGACAAAACCTTCTGGTTGCATCATATACAACTCTTCTTTAAGAAATCCATTAAGGAATACAGTTTTGACATCCATTTGCCAGATTTCACAAAATGCGGCAACTGCTAACATGATTCGGACAGACTTTTAAGCATCAATACGAGTGAGAAAATCTCATCGTAGTCAACACCTTGAACTTGTCGAAAACATTTTGTGACAATTCAAGCTTTGTAGATAGTTACACTGCTATCAGTGTCCGTCTTCCTCTTGAAGATCCATTTTTTCTTAATGACTCACCAATCATCGGGCAAGTCAATCAAAGTCCATACTTTGTTCTCATACATGGATTCCATCTCAGATTTCATGGCCTCAAGCCATTTTGCGGAATCTGGGCTCATCATCGCTTCCTCATAATTCGTAGGTTCGTCATGGTCTAGTAACGTGAAATCCAGAACAGGATTACCGTACCACTCTAGTGCCGATCTCACTCTGGTTGACCTACGAGGTTCGGTAGTAACTTGATCTGAAGTTACATGATCATCATCATTAGCTTCCTCACTAATTGGTGTAGCAGTCACAGGAACAGATTTCTGTGATGAACTACTTTCCAATATGGGAGCAGGTACAGTTACCTTATTAAGTTCTACTTTTCTCCCAATCACTTCTTTCGAGAGAAACTTCTTCTCTAGAAAGGATCCATTCTTAGCAATGAATATCTTGCCTTCGGATCTGTGATAGAAGGTGTACCCAACAGTTTACTTTGGGTATCCTATGAAGATGCATTTCTCCGATTTGGGTTCGAGCTTATCAGGTTGAAACTTTTTTACATAAGCATCATAGCCCCAAACTTTAAGAAACGACAGCTTAGGTTTCTTGCTAAACCACAGTTCATATGGTGTCGTCTCAACGGATTTAGATGGTGCCCTATTTAACGTGAATGCAGTTGTCTCTAATGCATAACCCCAAAATGATAGTGATAAATCGGTAAGAGACATCATAGATTGCACCATATCTAATAAAGTATGGTTATGACGTTCGGACACACCATTATGCTCTGGTGTTTCAGGTGACGTGAGTTGCGAAACTATTCCACATTGTTTCAAATGAAAACCAAACTCGTAACTCAAATATTCTCCTCCACGATTAGATCATAGAAACTTTATTATCTTATTACAATGATTTTCCACTTCACTCTAAAATTCTTTGAACTTTTCAAATGTTTCAGACTTATGTTTCATCAAGTAGATATACCCGTATCTGCTCAAATCATCTGTGAAGGTCAGAAAATAACGATACCCGTCGTGAGCCTCAACACTCATTGGACCGCATACATTAGTATGTATTATTTCCAATAAGTCAGTTGCTTGCTCCATTGTTCCGGAGAACGGAGTCTTAGTCATCTTGCCTATGAGGCATGCTTCACAAGCATCAAGTGATTCCAAAAACCCATCAGCATGGAGTTTCTTCATGTGCTTTACACCAATATGACCTAAACGGCAGTGCCACAAATAAGTTGCACTATCATTATTAACTTTGCATATTTTGGCTTCAATATTATGAATATGTGTATCACTACGATCGAGATTCAATAAACCATTTATATTGAGTGTATGACCATAGAAGGTTTTATTCATGTAGGTAGAATAATAATTATTCTTTGACTTAAATGAATAATTGTATTGCAATAAACATGATCAAATCATATTCATGCTCAACGCAAACACCAAATAACATTTATTTAGGTTTAACACTAATCCCGAAAGTATAGGGAGTGTGAGATGATGATCATATCAATCTTATAACCACTTTCAACACACATCGTCACTTCACCCTTAACTAGTCTATGTTCATGCTGCAACTCCCGTTTCGAGTTACTACTCTTTAGTGACTGAACTAGTATCAAATACTCTTTAGTGCTGGAACGTAGTAATTTCAAAAAAAAATCCTACGCACACGCAAGATCATGGTGATGCATAGCAACGAGAGGGGAGAGTATCGTCTACGTACCCTCGTAGACCGTAAGCGGAAGCGTTATGACAATGCGGTTGATGTAGTCGTACGTCTTCACGATCGACCGATCTAGCACCGAAGGTATGGCACCTCCGCGATCTGCACACGTTCAGCTCGATGGCGTCCCGCGAACTCATGATCCAGTAGAGCTTCGAGGGAGAGTTTCGTCAGCACGACGGTGTGATGATGGTGATGATGTTGCTACCGACGCAGGGCTTCGCCTAAGAACTGCTACGATATGATCGAGGTGGATTATGGTGGAGAGGGGCACCGCACACAGCTTGGAACAATCAATTTGTGTGTCTTGGGGTGCCCCCCTGCCCCCGCATATAAAGGAGCAAGGGGGGAGGCCGGCCGGCCCTTGCAGGGCGCCCCAGGAGGAGGAGTCCTCCTCCTAGTAGGAGTAGGACTCCCCTTTCCTACTCCTACTAGGAGGGGGAAAGGAAGGAGGAGAGGGAGAAGGAAGGAGATGGATGAAAGGAGGAAAGGGGGGTCGACCCCCTAGTCCAATTCGGTTTGGGCTAGGGGGGCCACGCGCCCTGCCTTGTCCTGCCTCCTCTCTTCCACCACTTGGCCCATGAGGCCCAATACTTCTTCCCCCGTATTCCCTTAACTCCCGGGTACTTTGAAAAATACCCGAATCACTCGGAACCTTTCCGATGTTCGAATATAGTCGTCCAATATATCGATCTTTACATCTCGACCATTTTGAGACTCCTCGTCATGTCCCAGATCTCATCCGGGACTCCGAACTACCTTCGATACATCAAACACATAAACTCATAATGCCGATCGTCACCGAACGTTAAGCGCGCGGACCCTACAGGTTCAAGAACTATGTAGACATGACCGAGAAACGTATTCGGTCAATAACCAATAGCGGAACCTAGATGCTCATATTGGTTCCTACATATTCTACGAAGATCTTTATCGGTCAAACGGCATAACAACATACGTTGTTCCCTTTGTCATCGGTATGTTACTTGCCCGAGATTCGATCATCGGTATCTCAATACCTAGTTCAATCTCGTTACCGGCAAGTCTCTTTACTCGTTCCATAATGCATCATCTCGCAACTAACTCATTAGCACATTGCTTGTAAGGCTTATAGTGATGTGCATTACCGAAAGGGCCCAGAGATACCTCTCCGACAATCGGAGTGATAAATCCTAATCTCGATCTATGCCAACTCAACAAGTACCATCGGAGACACCTGTAGAGCACCTTTATAATCACACAGTTACGTTGTGACGTTTGGTAGCACACAAAGTGTTCCTCCGGTATTCGGGAGTTGCATAATCTCATAGTCATAGGAACATGTATAAGTTATGAAGAAAGCAATAGCAACAAACTAAACTATCATCATGCTAAGCTAACGAATGGGTCAAGTCAATCACATCATTCTCTAATGATGTGATCCCGTTAATCAAATGACAACTCATGTCTATGGTTAGGAAACATAACCATCATTGATTCAACGAGCTAGTCAAGTAGAGGCAAACTAGTGACACTCTGTTTGTCTATGTATTCACACATGTACTAAGTTTCCGGTTAATACAATTCTAGCATGAATAATAAACGTTTATCATGATATAAGGAAATATAGATAACGACTTTATTATTGCCTCTAGGGCATATTTCCTTCAACTTTCACCAAAGGAAATTTGATTCCCCCATACTTTCTTGTGTGGATTTAGTTACTCTTGTGTGTTTGGGCACCCTAGATGGAAGAGGTCACCTCAGAGCTACATTCCATTATGGTGAAGCTTCGTCGTGGTGTTGGGAGCCTCCAATTAAGTTGTGGAGAGAGCTCCAACCTTGTTTGTAAAGGTACGATCACCGCCTTCAAGGGCACCACTAGTGGAATCACAACATCTTGCATTGTGCGAGGGCGTGAGGAGAATACGGTAGCCCTAATGGCTTCTTGGGGATCATTGCCCCTCCACACCACTCTAATGGAGACATAACTCCTCCTAAAGGGAGGAAACTTCCATAACGCATCCTCATCTCCGTCGACTCCATTTTTGGTTATTTCTAACCTTCGCTTTGTGCAAACTTATTATGTTTGTATCTTGTGCTTGCTTGTGTGCTTGTTGTTGTGCTTGTCATATAGGTTGTCCACCTAGTTGCATATCTAGACAACTATTTTATTGTCAAGCCTAATTTGATTAAAAGAGCTAAAAGTTGGTAATCGCCTATTCACCTCCCTCCCCCTCTAGTCGACCATAGTGATCCTTTCAGGTGGCCCCAGGGACCCTCTATTAGTGGTTGGTTACTTGGCCCGTTACTTTCACATGATTTTTTACTTTAGTTTTTTATTCTAAAAATGCCAAAAATATTTATCCCACATTATCGTTTAATAGACTTGTGCAACTAGCAAGAATTGACACCCTTGTTAGAACTGTTGGGGACACAAGTCAAGTTTTATTTGTATTGAAGGGCACGGTTGCAGGATACCAGCACCTCCACGGATTGATACCTTGATTTATCACTGAGGGAAATCTTGTTGTGTACTGCAAACTCCTACATCGAGGAGCCCAATGTGTGTTATGATCTATAACAAGCAATGATGCATTGGATATTGTCACCCCATTGGCACCGACTTTTGGTTGAACGGTGGATGCATGATAGTAACAACAATGCATCATGTTCGGCACAAGGTTCATGGTTTAGGCGGCGCGATGATGCGGCTATCGCTTTATGCAAACTCGACTCCTACTTTTTTGCTCTAAGTGTTTCTTTACAGACGATGGATGATGGTTCAAGGGTCTAGGATGTTCAAATGAAGGGCTTTTGAAGAGTTGCTGGAGATTTGGTTGCATTTAGGTCCCTCCCTTTTAAATAATAAAACAAAAAAGAACAAAATGTCTGCTCACTTGGTTAGTATAGGTTTTTTTCCTTTTCTAGCAGAGTCGAACTTCAAGCTTGGGTCTTTGTATCAACATAGAATTTTTGTTGACTAATAGGTGATATGTGTGTTGTTATGTAGTGACTTCGTCAATGAAGCTTTGCAGGTAATCTTACATAGGCTCTTAAGCTTGGATGTTGTTGAGTGTGTGTATATGTTTATAAGTTGTATTAAATGTCTTTAGATGTTTGCTGAGTGTTAGTAGGGCGGGGCGTACCATCGATCGCTCGCCTCCTTCATTGTTTGTTCCCAAATACGAGATATGGACTGTACGACCATTGCAGCATGAAAACCCTTCATGCAACACTAGTTATGTGCATATATATTCAACATAACTAACAATTCCATGTATGAAACAAACATGCAAAAGCCACTAATCTCTCATTGACAAACATTTGAGGCACCAGGCTAGCTAATACGGACTCGCTGAGAATGAACCTTGCTCCCAGGAGCCTCGTCGGAGCCAAAACAGGCAAGCCAGTTGCATTCTCTAGCCACCATCTTTCATAAAAATCGTGTGATGCCATGGTTGACATGGTACCACTGCACAAAAATCTAACTTGAATGTTTCAAGAATTTATTTATTTTTTTCATGAATGTTCACAAGATATGTGCCAACGGTCCCTAAAAAGACTAAATTGAAATCGAAATACACACAAAGAAACAAAATACATAACAAAAATAAATAGTGACATTTTTTTGATTGTTTGTTTTTTGGTTATTCATGCTGGGTTTGTTTCAAATTTAGATCTTGTTTTCCGTTAGAGAAGAAAGAAATGAGAATTAATGAGAGGAACATTGTTGGTCGGTGGAAATCATTCCCGTGTTACGACAGAGAAATTAAATACCCTGCACAATTACATCTGGCTGACTGAGAACCAATTTATGGTTGAATGACTAGAAGGGTCAAGGGTGGTTGTACCCCAACCCTCCAGGGATCAAACCCTCGCATTTGCCCATTTGTGTAACTCGTTAAGGCTGAAATCTCTTCGGTGGTAGGTACTTAATTTCTGAAAAAACATACTAAATCATACGGAGAACAAGTTTAAATCACCATCTCATAAAAGAAAAGAAAAAGGAAAGAAAAGAAAAGGGTAATCGCCAACGGAATCGAAGTCATATAGCACATTTAAATACTAAAACTACTCAATGCCTCACGGTTCTCATCATGGGGGAGAGAGATCGAAAGCGGGACCACCACGCAGCGTCGATCATGTGATCCCCGTAGCATCCTTTCCCCGTTTACGTTTTCTTCCTCTGATGAAGTCTGAACCACCGAAACTGAGTTTTCAGCTTGAGAACAAGAAAGGGTGCCAGCCAACAGCACCCAAATCCAGTGCGTGCGTGCCGCGCTTCGCGGTCCATCCATCCAGGCCCTATCTATCCCCATCCAGATTTGATCGCATCATTATTCTCTTCCTGCCACATGCTGATATTAGTACTAGTAGTAGTCTGCAGGAATCTTCCAGCTTAGTCGCCCTTGATCGATCTATCTGATCTGCACGGTGGCCAAATCGCACAAGAAGACAGCTAAGCCATGGTTGCGGTTGTTTTCACTCTTCTCGTTACTTGTTCGCGTGAAAGTCTCTCTAGTCTCTTAAAGAAAATGTTTGTCTAGGCGACCTGAGAACGGAGACCCTTTCCTCTGGCAATACTAAACCACGTCATACACGCAAAAATGCAAATATACGCGTATTGTCGCACAGCTAAACAGCATGTTTTCCCACACCAAGTCCTAAATAAAAGAACTGCATCAGCAATTCAGTATGTACAGACTTAAATTATTCTACACATGTGGCATTTCATTGATCTTGAAGCTCTGCAATTTCGATCCGGTCTTTAATAAACGATGTGTGACCATGTGCGTCTATATTGTAATCGGCATTTCAAAAGAAAAGATTATGTACAGCTCGAAGAACGTATCATACGTAACGGGTCTTGTGGTGCAAAGGGTGTGTTTTAAGCCGAGAACTTCGCTCAAAGTTCACAAAGAAAATCTAAAGATAAAACTAGGTCACAAGAATAACAAGTCGACTACCGCGAAGTAGAAATTTCAAACAACGACACAAGAAACATAAAAAAGAAGTTCAGTTATAGCAGTGTTAACTGATGAAATTAACAATGCAGTCCAAATTAACTACTTTTCATTGCATTCTTTCCTCGAGTCTCCAATCAAATTTAAAGTGAAATGCTTGTGTTAGGATATATGTATGTTGTATCTACCACGTGACTATACCTGGCCATACCTCGGGCCGGGTCGGGCTTCGGGCCGGGCCTAGCCAAGCCCGACGCAAAAACCCCAGGCCCGAGCCCGGCCCGGCCCGGCCGCCGAGCCTATTTTCTGGGCCCGAGCCCGGCCCAAACACGTAAAAGCCCGTCGGGCTTCAGGCCGGCCCAGCTTGTCCTTCAGGAAAATGCGAAAAACGATGGGCCCGGCCTTCGGGCTCAAAATCTAGGCCCGAGCCCGGCCCGAGAGCGGCGTCGGGCCGGGCTGCCCATGGCCAGGACTACACGTGACACATATGGTAAGCAAAGCCAAACAACTCAAAAAATGTATGTTGTATCTATGTACTCATACATTTTAATTTGATTAGGTGCACAATATACGTTTTCTACAAGTCATAAAGGGTTATATATCTTTTTGTAGTTCATCATTAACATTTCAAATTGAGAAGCCCACAAAATTTAGCAATGGGCTTAAGCGTCGCCACCACCGTTCGACTAGTTAGCTATGACTAACCATAAGCTCCACTGCATCGTCAATTAGTAATGTTGTTGCTTCCTCGTCTGATGGGCCTACACTCAACTGATGCCTCGTCATAGTTGATTGTCAAGGAGAGGATGGGGCGATGAGGGGAAACAGGCTATCATGCACTCTAGGAGATCTCAAGGTCCAAGCCTCGGCCCTTCTTGGTCAATGTGATGTAGTGGCACTAGCGCCTCCCACTTCAACAAGGATGATGATTGGTCGGTGCACGAGATGATGACATTGCAGATCTAGTATGTGCGGTCGGATGAAGAGGAGTATGGCTCCAGTGAATGGCGATGCGTTGTCTAATCGAGGCGACGGTTCTCATTGTAAACAAGGTGCCACCAATGAGATAATGTTGATCATGGTGAAAATCAAAGGGATTTTTCAAGCAGAAGGGCACAAAAACAAACAAAACATTATCCTTTGGCGGCCTATTTAATTTAGCTCATTGATAGCAAAGCTGACCATGTCAATCTCTAGACGATAATTTGGTAACAAACTATAGCATTAACTTGCAATCTTTGGGGCACCAAAAGAGCATGTGCTTGGTGGTTCCATCAACAAATCACTAATTAAGACCCTCTTTTATTATCAGGATCTCACAGAAGACCCGAAATAGGGGTACAAGATTGCAATGCCAAACCTTTTGTGTAAATGCTAAGAGAGTAAAAACCGTCCGCTTATTTTCAAACCACATACAGAGACATGAGAATCGGCACGGGTTGATTTTTCAGGCACTCCATAAGAAGAAGAGGAAAAAGGACACATAGGAGCTTTTTCGAGATGCCATAGCTCGGTAATTCGATCCAATATGAAAAGGAAAAAAAATCCCCAAGCCAAATGTTAGCATCGTTCGCGGTCATCTTCGGTTGTACTACTCTCTTTTTTATGAGGATTGTCGGTTCTACTACCCTTTTTTTTTTCTTTGACGAGGATCGTCGGTTCTACTGCTTGAACCGTTGAAGAGACGAGGCGTGGAAAGGCGAAGAGGCCACGTGACGGTGTTTTTCCGCGCGAAGGAATGAAATGAATCCTTTTAACACGCGGGGGTAAAAATGCCCATTCCACCACTACCGCGATGAATAAATCTGAGGAGAGAATATGCATATTCCTCCTCCCCGTCCGCCCGTCCGTCGTTTCAACGCAGCAGCACATGCCCCTCCGATCCCGTCGGTTGCGTCACTCACCGCGGCGCCTCACCGCCTGCATGGACGCCGCCCACGCGCCCCGCCTCGCCGCCACGCCCCTCGTGTCCGCCCGCGACGGGCTCGGTCCACGGACCCGCCCCACGCCTCCCCGCCCCAAACCCGAGCCGTAATTGCAACGCCAACGCAACAAAAAAGCAAACGTGGCCGCCGCTGCCTATCCCCCAGCCTCCTCCGGCCCACCGGCCATCCTCTCCCCCCCTCCCCCCTCGCGTCCATTTCCCAACTCCCCATTCTCTTTTTTTTTTTCCTTATCCAGTTTTTTTTCTCTTCTTTTTGCGCCACTTTTCTTCTCCTCTCTCCCTCGACCAAATCGTTGGCCTCCATAACTTGCGTCCTTGTCCTCTCCGTTCCCCCGCACGCCTCCCCCTCGTGCCCCTCGCCGTCGTCGCCCCGCCGTGCCCGACTCCGCCGCCGGGACCGCCCGGACCCGCGCCCCTCGCCGACCCCGCCGCGGCCTAGGTATATATCCAACTACAGCCCCCCCTGCCTTGCCTCTGATTCGGTTCGCTTGATTTGGTGGTTGTGGTTTTGGTCTGGGAGGGACGGGGTGAGGCCTGCCCCTCTGGGGCGTGGAGTGGTGAGGGACGTGCTTTTGCTTGCGTGTTGCGCTGGGAATTGCGGGGAGACGGCCTCTTCCCGGGGAATTTCGGGTGTTCCGGCGGCGATTTGAGTGCTCTGCGGCTGGTTCCCGCGGGGAGGAGGCGGCACGGGGCCGTATCCGGGGAGCCCAGGCCGTGATCCGGGCGGGGGCTGCCGGGGAGCGGTCTGGGCAGGGGATCTCTCATGGGGTGACCAAAATTGGTCCTCTCCGTGCGAATTTCGCCAGGGGCAGTGAGGATTTGGGTGCTTGCGATCACGATCTCTTGGGTCTTTGCTGTGAATTGGAGTTACCTCAGCAAACGAGGCTTCTCTACCGCCAATTGTGAGTCGATGAAGCAGTAATTTTGAGGCTCGTTCTTGCTATTTGGCTCTGCGTCTAGTGTAGATTGGAACTGTGTGCTACAATGGCGTGGTCCATGAATTTGTTGTGCAACTGCGATTGTTGCTGTGTCTAGATTTCTTTTTTCTGTTGGAAATGATTGACTCAACAGAAAGGAAGAGCAAAACTCTAGTCTGTTGATGCTCATTTCTCTAGGAATGTGAATAATTAGGAGTCTTAAGTAAAGCAACAGGGCTCCGTTCTCCGGATTTGTTAGCATTCTGCCATGCAGTTCTTCGCCTGGAAGTGCAGGAAGAGAGATCTTGCTTAGTTACTACTGCACCATCGAGTGGATAGGGTGCTTTTACATGGAAGGGAAATAAATGCATCCTTTTGCCGCTAATGTTGGCTCGAGAATGCTGGATTTGGGTCCAAGACACCAAGTTGCGGCAAAAGAGATCATTTCCCAACCTCCTTCCATGTGCTTGCAATCTGCATTTATCGTGTAAGCAGGACCAGGAGCAAAGCGAAACTTAAAGGAGACACCTTTGCTTCATATTCTTTCCGTGTGCTGGTAACGTAGCATGTCCTCAAAGGATGGAATCTTTGGCCCAAGTGCAGTATCAAATGATTCTCTCCAATTAAAAAAAGTAGTATGTGTTGTTCCTTGTTTTTTCACATCTAATCTGGCAGATCTGAGACGAGCTGAGATGCTCCATGTGAGTCGCTGGTTTTTTTCCTTTAGCTAGTCTTATCTGGCTCTTAGGTGTTATTTTTTAATGGGGAATGTAGATCACATCTGATGCATTTCATTATTTAATGCTCCTGGTTGTGCCAGCGCCTTGTTTCTTTATTTATCTGCCTTCCCAACTGTACTTGGATCCCAGAAAGTCTATTTGTGACTTCTGGTGCCTGTGCTGCTTTGTTAGCCATTCTTGTGGATCTGAAGTTTGATAGCCTGCGCTGCAAGAGTAAAGCTGCAATTGTGTGGTAACGTTGCTCAAGAGTTTTCTTGTCTCAATCGAATTCTGCGGGGGGGTCGATTTGGTTATGAAAACATGATCGTTTGCCTAGAAGTTGATGTGCTCCTTGGTTGCATGTATATTGGCAATCTGTTGATACACTTTCACCAGTAATATGCTTCAGCTTTATTACTTGTGTGCTTTTGACACGATTCACAACCTTCTACATTATCTCCGTGGACTTTGATCTATGATGTGTTCTTCATCATGAGTGATGCAGATCAAGTAATCTTCAGGGCTTGGCTTTGCATATTCATTTTTATTTCTAGGGTAGAACTTTCTCCTGATGATCTTGGAAGTGTATGATCCCAGTTCCCAGAACCTAATGAAATCGGCACCTGTAGATCACCAGTCTACTTGATTGTGTTTCATGCTGTCAGCCCCCTTTGCTGCCCTGCTGCTTATGCTGTTGAACCATTCGGGGCAGAGAATATGCTGGATGAGTTCATACTCATTTTCCCCTTCATATGACTTTGATTGTCAATATACTAACATAATTGGAAGGGACTTTCTTTTGTTTGTTCATATTTCTGGTGTGGTTCTGATCTCTCCCCTCCTTTATTTGCTATTGATCCTCCTGTTTATTGTACGTTACACTGTTATGAGGTGCTCATGTAGTGATGGTTTTCCAGACAGGTTTCCAAGAAAATGGCAAGAAATGCAAGGGCAAAGAGGCATGCGGCTCGTCGTCTCAGGGCCACGCCGTATCCCATTCCTTCATACCGCTGGAAAGCAATGAAAGGAGCCAACCGGAAGAAAGCACTGCCAACTGTGCAGAAGATGGACTGGGAAGATGCCAACTGCTCTGTATGCATGGAATACCCACACAATGCTGTGCTTCTCCTTTGTTCGTCTCATGACAAGGGCTGCCGCCCTTACATGTGTGGAACGAGCTACCGGCACTCAAATTGCCTCGATCAGTTCAAGAAGGCATACACCAAGGGGGCATTGCTTGAGGAACTGCCTGCCAGCACTGTTGGCAGTACCTTGGACTTTGTGCCATTGACTGCAGTCGAGAAGACTGAGTCCATTGACCTCGCATGCCCATTGTGTCGTGGCAAAGTGAAGGGGTGGACTGTGGTAGAACCTGCTCGAAGTTACCTGAATGGGAAAAGGAGAACATGCATGCAGGATGGCTGCTCGTTTGTGGGGACGTACAAGGAACTCCGCAAGCATGTGAAGTTGGAGCACCCTCTTGTGCAGCCAAGGGAAGTGGATCCTGCCGTGGAACAGAAGTGGAGATCGCTCGAGTTTGAAAGAGAGAGGGAAGACGCACTCAGCACGGTCACTTCATCAATGGGGAGGGCAGTGGTTTGGGGTGACTATGTGTTGGACCTGGAGGATGGAGCGGACTTGGAGGACGAAGACAGCGACGACGACGATCGTGGCAATGACCGGGAGGCAGATAACGCTCGGAGGTTGATAATATTCATGATGCGTCAAGTTGCTCAGCGACATCGAACGCAAAGTCTCCAGAGTCCAAGTGGCATGCCTGGAAATGCCGAGGAAGATTATGCGGTTAGCGGTGGTGGTGCCAACGAGACCACCCCATACCCTTTCACCTCGGAGGGCGACGACGAGGATGATATGGCTCTGGCCGGAGCGGGAGGCGCGGGTATGCTTAGATCAGACAGGCGTCGCCGGCGACGCCGTAGGAACCGTGGAAGACTGTTTTTAGATTCTAATTGAGAAGGCAGGGGCTCTGTCACCAGAGTACATGCACAGCTGATTCCCTGGTGCCTGGCATTCATCAATTCCAACCAAAATTTACTTGTTCATGATCATTGTACCAAAGTAGTTTGTCTTAACCTCAGCTCATTGCTTTCCATCAACCATGTATCATTTTCACATTCTTTGCTGAAAAAGGAAAATGCCGCATCCATCTTGTGCGGCTTGTGTAGTTTCCAATTGTTTCTGGCCAATTATTTCAGCTGCTGTTCTTTGTTGTGTGCGTGGCTCTGCTGTGTTGGATACTGCGTTGTCCACCTATTTCATTTGTGACATGTTGGGTTTTAAATACAGCACTCACTGCACTGCCGGGTGAAGCTATGAATAATTGCAGACATGAGAACGATGAAATGCACATCTGCGCTCGCATAATACAGCACATTTTGGCATAGTGCTCCCTTCCTTCCATAACATTGTGCGTACGGACATTGTAGAGTTCGACCAAGAATATCTAATAGTACAATATAAAACAGAAATGCTAAAAATCTGGCGTCGGATTTTTAAACATGGCATGGCAATTCCTGGCAAAAAAAACTGAACATGGCAAGGATTTTTTGTGCTTGCTAAAAAAAACTGACATCAATTTGTAGCAAAATCCTTGTAAAAAAACATGTCTCATGAATCATGATGTACCTGATTTAAATTTGGTCAAAGTTTATGAAGCTTGACTTTTGAAGATAAACTTTGCCAGCTATATTATGGAAGCTACAACGGTACGAGAACATACAATTAAACCAGCTATATTATAATGTAACAGAAAGAATCACATCTGTAGTGTACAAAATAATACAAACAACAGTTACCACTTGCCTTGGGGCTGGTTCAGTTGCTCTACATGCTACGATTTCCAGTACATGAGATTACATATGTGCTCAAAATTACATTTGGAAGCACATGTATAACAAATTAACAACAGATCAAGGCTCATTTGCTCTACATGCTACTGATTTCCCAGAGCATAATTCTACTCATTTGCTCTACATGCTACTGAATCTCGTCAGAATCGATGAAATTTCGGGCTGGTCCTTGGGTAAAAAAACAGCCAATCAGCATTATCTAGTTAGCTCTGCATCTGCTGCTAAGTACAAACAACAGCATAAACATGTCACCAGAACATTTGAGCTTGTGCAATGACATGCCTATCATGGCACTTCCCTCGGTGCGATGCGGTTTGCATCAGTGGCTCAAAGCCCAGAACTACAGCATGCAGTCCTCGATGATCTCCCATTAGAACACTGCATGTCCATTACTTCTTCCTGATGATAGTAGGCACACCATAACAAACAGGAGATGCACCGATCATAAGAGGAAGCCTGCAAGCACGCCTAGCTTCACTTATATGTGAAGCTATTCGCCTGTGCCCGCAGTTACAGCAGCTACTACTGCCGCCCATCTCTACTGTCTGTTGTTGCTTCCTAGATCGTGAGCCTTTTCGTCTTGACCTACCATTGTCCTTCGCGGCGATGGTCATGGACTCAAATTCTTTTGTCAGAGGGCAACATTTAGAGCAATTCTTGGCAGCCGTGACATTTTCTTGCAGCCATGAATTGAGCAGTGCTTTACTAAATCGATCTATATCTTTATCTGAGACGTCCCAGAGATTTGCAATGACAGACGGAGAACCAGCAAATAAATAAGACAAAGGGGTCCCTTGAGGAGCATACGCTCCTTTGCAATGAAGTGTCCCACTACTGCAACCCATGAGGAGAGCAGCTGCACAATTATCTAACTTCTCAATTTCCTTTCCAGAGACATACTGGCTTCCTGCAACATTTTCTCAGACTAGTTAGAACACTCTGTTAGTACAACTGATACCTGAGCAGTACCCAGTTTATAAAAAGTATCTGAATACTGAACGGTACTAAGTGCTGGGAGTTCATATTCCTCAACAATAATAGCACAAGTGGTCATCAAACCACCAGACTTGAAGGCATTTGTTAGCACTAGCATCAGAAGCAATAGTTCCTACTGATACATCTGCCACTATACTACTATACAAGTATTAAGTTTTATAAAACTATGCGTCATCTACTGCTAGTTAAAGTTCCTGTGGAAGCTTTCAATAGAAGCTTGGTGAGCATTTTGTACAAAATAACTTAACACGGGTAGCTATGCCCATAGAAGAACCAGACACTGTTTTTTAGCTTGCATCCTATAGTATGGATATTATGGTAATGCGCTACACTTTGATGGCTTCAAATGTTGAAGGTTGAAGCCGTGGAAGTTCAAATGACTCCGACACAAGCACATTATACAAGCCAGCAAAATGACTTAACTACCAATATTTATATCCATAGACCATAGTGCATACCACTTCCATGTCCAAAGTAGAGAAAAAGATCATGATTCCTCAGGGCCAAGACAAGCTCTTCAGCTGTAGGAGCATCCCCAGCATTTCCCTGCATGGCATCAATGCATCACAATTATATGCTGGTGATTGCTTTAAGAAAAATCCAAATTTATACTTTAACTAGCTTGCATCATTCTTGGATACATGGCTTATTTCCTTGTGACAGACGTTAAAGCGCTTCAGCAGGTTGCATCATCTTTATATAGTATGCTAAACTTGATGCATGCCTGACTAGTGAAACTAACAATACACTCAAATGTAGAGTCTACACCAAAAGCTACCAGGAAACCAGATTTCCAACTATTTATATTTACCATTTCTAGAGTTTAAAGAAAACAGTAAAGGTTCCACTTTCGCAAGTCAGACTACATTGTTTATACAACACAGGTGTAGGATTCTTCTTTTGCAATATTCACCATTGAGAAGGTTGTTTAAACAAGCAGCACATTTTCTCATCATCTCTAAATAGTTAACAGATCATCGTTACCTTCCACTCGTAGTTTCTAAACAACTGATCAAATTCCTCTTGTGTGCTGATCAAATCACCACCAGGATTCAACAGATAGAATGCATTGAAAGGGTCAATAACAGGAAAAGGAGGGTCTATGACACTGGCATCTTTCTGATGATCAGTGCTTCTAGTCAATGCTAGAAAGATGCTTCTCACTGACGGCATGCGGTACATTTCCTGATTCCTTAACACAGGCAAGTTCTCCCAAGGAAGCATCTGCACTCAATCATTTTTAAGAAGAGGTTAAAGAAGATATATGATGGGGATCAAAAAAAGCTTCTATTGGCAATATTGCTAGAGAAAGAATACGAGAAAGCTAGCAGTAGAACATTTCCTTTCGAGGTTAAAGAATATTGCTACACTAAAATTTACCATGAAAGATCCTTACAGTGTTGTTTCATCCATTGTTTAATTATTTACCGCAAAAATGAATTACATTAGATCACATCAAGGTAGATGCAAATGATGACACAGCTTTCATTTAATTTATATCCCTTCTAGTGGCTAATCAGTAGGCGGAACATCCGTCAAAACTTATAACAGAGTCAAAAGGACCTTTTTAATAACAGAAGAGATGGCCAATAATAAGGATATCATATTGCTCACCTGCACCTCAGTATCCAGAACTAAAATCACTGGAGTTCTCTCAACTGGCTCGGCCAGCTCATTCACTACACCATTGCATAAATGCTCAAGGGACACCAGAGCTTCAGCATCAATCTGGCAAGAGAAGGCTCTAAGTCTATCTCTTCCACAACACCCTCCCCTGCCAAAGTAAGCTTTATATGATACAAGCTGACAAACACATTCTTTCAGTTCATCCACTGATGTAACCCCACCAAGGATGACCTTGATGAGCGCTGGATTTAATTCAAGTTTGAATTCTGATTCTAGACCAGTGATTAGATTTTCCAGCACTGCCTCACTGTGTTGGTCAGCGGATTGGTGCCCCAGCAGAAGGTATTTCCAGGGTCCTAGCCACAATTTTTCCATGCTTCTGTTCAAAACGGCAAGCAAAGACATCAGAACAAAGGAATATTGATTTTTAAAACATAATCCTATAATGAAAACGCAAATCTTCAATAATGTACGGAGCAAGATATCTAGAGACCGTCTTAAAATATTTACAGTTGCACGGGTAGCATACATAAGAAATCTTACTCCAGTATCTCATTAAGGTCGTTGTTGAGCTTCATTCTATCCGACCACCACCTTACTGTATTTGCTTGTCCATCCTTTGGAATATCAATTGCACCAGAGAGGGATCTAAAGTTATCCTCAAGTAGCTTTCTGAAAGTTGGAGCCACGTAATCTATAATAGTGCAGCTCCAAGGGCACTTCCAATTCTTATCTGAAGCTCTAGTTGGATTATCCAGTTCTTTGATAGAAGAGTCTTCATTATGTGCTTCTGTCAAACAATAAGCATGTGAATAAAAAGTGCAAGAGACCCAATATTAACTTATAAGACTATGCAACACAACAGGCAATCTACACACCTTTTGAAATAGAATCCACTGGTAGAAGCATTGTGGTAGGCTTGTTTGTTGAATCAAACCTTGAGAGCAACATCCAAGCAGGAAACAGGGAAGGGAGAAGAAGTGCTTCCCCAAGAACATTCACAAAATCACCTCCAAGCATACTAATGCACACAATTGGTACATCAGGAAGTTGATTGAAGAATTCTGATACATGCTTTTCGAGATGTTCCATGTCTGCCGATGAAAACCTGATACCGAAATTGTAGTTTAATTATACATGTACATACACCATATGAAACAATAAATCAGCAAGTTAACTATTTAAAATTTTAAACCTTAGAAACTTTGGGACCTCATCTATCTTGTCTGCGAAATCTCCAACAAGACCCTGAAAACATGAAAGAACAAATGAAGTATGCCAGTATGTGTTAATCTGGTTGTGAACTTCGGAGTGGTACAAACCTTCGAATCTGTTTTTCTGGGCAATGCCTGTAAGCTTGCAAGGTAATGGCAATTGAGATGAGTTCCAACAGAAGCTTGATGAAAGTAAGCAGCCCAATGATTCAAAGAGAGAGATCCCTTGGAATACAAAGGTAATTGAACCGTGGAATCTATCGTTGAGAGTAAGAATATGCATGTGAGTAGCCTGCAAACCTGCAATGGGGGAGTTGGATGTAAAGACAGGAGCAAGTGTATAATTGACGACAAAAGGAAAAAATAGCCTGACTTGAGCAGACACTCACAAAAAGAGGTAGAAAGTTATACGAACTAAGCATTTAAAATTACGAGAGCGAATGACTTGAGAATATCACAGACCTCCTGAAGAAGTGAAGGACTCTCTCCAGATAACACAAAAGCTTTCAGCAACCAAGAAACGATATCAGCCGTTTGTACACTAGAGAAGCTGCAGCAACTATCCCTGCAGATAGTGATGATGACAGTTTAGCAGGGGTCGTGAACTGCTACGATCAGAATGTTATGCATGTGACTGATGCATAATAGGGAATTGATTTAGACAAACCTTGACTGTTCTGAAAGGAAACCCTTCAGCAAAAAGAAACTCATACTACATAGTATTTCCGCACGCTCTAAAGAAAGAAAATCACCAGTATTTTCATTCATGATTAGTCCAATTAAATGAGACTCATAGGTTCTATAACAACCTTGAGGAAGAGATCTGAAATACAACAATGATATACACTGCCAGTAGATACTATGAACTTCATGAGCTCCATGCTTTCCACCCTGAGCTCCCAAGGCTCTTGCTGCAAAGGCAGCACATCAGGACTGAATAATATGAAAAGAATTAAGGAACTTAACTACTAAGTAATGATCGACAAGTAGCCCAACTACAGAAGCAAGAAATCAAATTTGATCAAACTACTTAAGCTAACAGAACCATACATTTCCAAGTATCGCATGTAGAAATGTGGAGCACTATATTTGTGATGTGAGAGCTTTCAGGGAGTGTCTACTTGTACAACTTGCGTAAGAAACTTAGGCTACTGTTTGTTTCACAGGCATTGTTGTGGCCGGTCACACTTTTCTAACTCCATGGACCACCATCATAGACTAATAATTTAGCTAAGCTGAGCACTTGGGGCCCCCATTGTGTTGGCCACGTCTTTTGTGGCAAGGCACACTTCAGCTAACTTAGTTTTGACATAATTAAGCACCAAGTTACCAACCAATGAGGTTCCTTAGGTATGTGAAACCTTCAATTGCGTGTCTCATAACTGAAGTATATCACAAGATTGGTTTGGCACATAACAGAACATGGATAAAAATGGTACCTGTTTTTAACAGAAGAGACACAAGATGGCGTCGGCGGATGCAGTCTTTTCTGAACTGCAATATATTCTCAATGGACTCGGAATTGAGTGAATTAACAAAAAGGCAATTCCAACACCCAAACATATTGCATATGTCATCTCTGCTGCAGTAAACACCATCAAGAGAGCAGCTTAGCTTCCCACAGACCAAAGCATCTGTGGACAATTTGTAGCTCCCAGATATGTCATTCTCACTATTCAGTTCAGCTAGATCTTTTTCACTTTTCACATGTGCAGTTCGCTTGCTGGATCGGGTGGTTCTAGTCTTTGCATGAGCTGCCGCATTCTGTTCTTTGGCTAAACGTGATGAAGTTCTGGATGTCTTCTTAACGTTAACATCCAATGGTGGGGCACTTTCGGCATTCTTCATGTTTTCCCTTTCAGATTTTAATCCCACAAGTTCATTGTGCTGGTCAATAGGTGCTTGACTGAACAACAAACAAGGAGTACATGGAGGTAACACTCCATCCTTGGCTGCTAAGGGTTTTTTCCCACGATTACAAGCTCCACGCTTGGTTTCTGCAATACAGTCTTTGTTGCCCAAAATGCAACTCGTATTAAGTTTACCACAGGACCCAGCAGAAAATTCCAAACTGGTGTCATTCAATTTCTCCATGGCAGATCGGTACATGCATAAAGCACGAGACAAATTACATGTTGAATGTTTTTGCAAATCTTTGTCAAATTGATTCCAAAACAGATCCCCAGCTTGCACATCAACTGATATCTCTAGAGTCAACCTGCATGTCTCACATGAAATGAATTCACCATTTTCTTTAAGGAGATCCCTAGCATGTTTAAGCTCACCCTCTGCAGCATCCCACAGCTGTCTCTTGCAGTATAGTTGACCTAAAAGATGAGAAAGAAGGGAAAAATGAATAAAAACCAACACAGATGAATAAAAACAATAAACCAACAGACAGATCATCGCTAGATGTATGTACCTAACGCTGATGTAAAAACAACAGCAAAAATTGGCAATCCTTGGAAACATGATATCTCCTTTCCTGTCCGTAATACAACTTCTGCTTCGGCGCCATCACCAATCAACTCATGCATCAGAGCAACCTGAGTACATAGTGAAAAAACATGAATAACATGAGAAAGTCTGTAGCCAACTTCAGACCATGTTTTACATTATGGAAATGATTGCGATATTGCCAAAAGCCAAAGCAGTGTCAACACAAGCCATCACTCATAAGTAGGTTGGACTCATCTTACTATGTTAAAGATGGCTAGCGGTGGTGCACATATTCCACCAACTTTTCCAATCAATTTGCTGGTACTGAACTTAACTCACGCCACACTATTGTCATACCTGTAATATGCTTTCAAGGTAACATTTAAGTACATTCCATGGGGTAAGGAAAGAATCTCTCATGCTGCTTGGCCTGGTGCAATCTGGCCAAATTTCAGCCATTGTTGGTCCCCATGCTTCAAGTGAAACAAAGCCTTGCCCATCAGAACATTCGCTTTCCTTGCTTACAAACTTGCCCAAATTAAATTTGAACTTCTTTTTTAGGAGCTTCTTGCGCAATTGGAGGGCTTCTCTTCCATATGAAATGGCCTGCAAAACAAAACAAATAGTTGTTCTGATTACAAGGGGCTAAACTATAAAGCAGCTCTACAGTCAAGCAAATTTCATAATAGCTGGAGATTTTCCACCAAAGTAAATTGATGAGAGAGAAAATGATTACCTGGAGAAGTTGTCCTCTTGACAGAAGTCTTTCTGACAAATCATAATACAGCCAACCAGCCAGATAGGTTGATTGATTATTCGAAGGAACCTGCAAAAAGCAATACAAGATGCATAACAGAAAAACTAAAGGACAATAAGAACTACATTTTTGCAATGCAAGTAACTGAGCTTACTTCAGAAACCAGAGATGATGCAACTTTAACAATCCCATCAACACTAGCATTGAAACCAAACTGATTTCCAAGGGAATATTCACATGGTTGAGAAAAGAACTCAACAGGCAACAACTGCTGAAGAAACATAGAAAGAGAAGGATAATCTCCTTTGAAACAGTTTCTCCAAAACAATGTATTGCGGCAATCAACACCAAGGTGTTCTGCCACATAAGAAACAAATTTCTGGTCCACTGGGAGATGACAGCACGCATGATTAAGGCGCCGGTTGATAAATAACATGGATAATAACTTTTCTATGGGTAAATTTTCTTGCTTCCACATCGTTATGATAAGCTTGCACAGCTCAAACTGAAGCTCAAAGTGACCCTGATATAGGGCAAAAAACACATAATTATCTTGCTAAAGGCACAGTTATATCTTATCAAACCTAATAAGTTTTAGCTTTGACTTACCTTCATGGCCAACAAATCAACAAGAGAACAAAGAAGTGGTACAAGAGTTTCTGATGGCTGTTGAAAGATCACACCAGGAGAAGAATGATGAGAAGTACCCAACTTTGACCACAAGCCAACGGCACTCCTAGCATTATCAAAGATTACCTATTCAAAATAACAAATAACCATGAGCAAACAGCGGAAAGGCATGTTCTAGCTAATGTACAACAGTACAAGTGACTACAAGCAATTCTTGTGAACTCAACTAAATGCAGCTCGGATATGAAGCAGTTACCTTGCCGCCACGATTGGCTTCCTGCGCACAATGTGCATGCAAGCAGTATGCAATAGCTAATTCATGCATCACGATCGCATTCCCTTGAGATGAATCCAGTAAGATGCTTCGCTGGTTCGATGGAAGAAAATGATCTTAGATCTCACTCGTGGTATGTTATGATGCAACTTATCTCTATTGCGTAGCCCAAGGACCATATATATATTACACATGACTTGGGGTATAAGGAAAGGAAACATAGCCTAATAGGACTCCTGGACCAATAATAATACTTCCTACCATGGTATACATAAGAAAACAGGACAAGAAGGGGGTGGCAAGGGCTTCACCAGTAAAGATATGGCTTCAGATAAGGACTCAAGACACCTGCTTATGTTTTGCACCCCAGATGAACGGAGTGCACGTGCCTTTCTAACTAAAACTTTTGATCTGTCCAGATAGTACTCTTTTGAACAATAAAGTTCATTCAAGAGAATATCTATTATTCTTATTTGCATATTTCCGCAGAGCATGGTGGCACGAGATTCCATTTCTACATATGTTAATAATTCCTGCAAAAACCAATGCACGTCCACGAAGCACTTCACATCAGAAAGAGATCCAAATAAAGATACACTATTTTTAATCTAACAAAACAGAATCTGGTACCTGCTCTAAGATTGAGCCTATCAACTTCTTTGGCAAGGGAGATGGGTAGCCCATAAGAGAGTGATATAGAAGTGGGGCACTATCCATATTTTGGTCATTCGCAAAATCCTTAAGTGTTATCTAAAGTTTGCATAAGAAATAAACAAAACCAAATCAGCAAAGTGTTTGAAGTTGGATAGCTTCTCTAGTTTTTTTTATGTCAATACCTTCACCCACGACTTGATCAGAACCGAATAGCTTTTGTGATAATCTGATGTGTCAGCATGGGCCAACAATTCAGACAAGCTCTTCACAACAATATCTCGTATCACTTTTGAGCCACATCTATGGAGAGTGTCAACCATCTTGTCTATCCTAGCAAATGCATCTGTAATGATATCCTTCAGTGTATCCTTCGATAGATCCTCAATTATGATGTGACCTTCCGTTCTTGTTGATAGTCTACAGTAAGAAAGTCTGATCTGTGCCCATGTTGCTTGGCAGCATAGTTCTAATGCCTTTGGTGCCTGAAGCAGTTAAAACAGTCAATCGTACAAAACTCCGTAGTTAAAAGCAAATTTAAGTAAAAGACCAGCACCTTAGAAGGGTACCTCTTCAAAATGTCCAATATTATAAAGTGTCACGCCGATGTTGCCAATTGAAGGGATCAAATATTTGAAATCCTCAAGCTTTATCCATGTACTTGAAATGGCACAATTGATAGAATACAAGCTCTTCTGGACTATGAAAGCAAAATGCATTAATAGGGATGGTAGTAGAAGATAGTAAATTCAGTGATTTAACAGCAATTCTCCACAAATGGACTGGTAAAGGAGAATACACAAAGTTGTTTATTGATAATAACTTATACATGCAACAAAATGCTCCAAAGATGATACCAATAACAGGTTGAATCAAGGGATTCTATGATGCACAAGTAATAACACCAGTGGTAAATGACTAAATGGTCTTGAGTTCCTATTAATAAGATTCAAATACAAGTATAGGACAAGCGACTTAGGTACCTGGATAGCCTCTTTGGTCACAAAGGAAATTTTGATTGCTGACACTAGGGCCCTCAGTAAGGTTTTATTTAATCTCTCCTTCTCTTTGTCAGACATTTTGGTACAACTGCTACAACACACAAAAGAACAGCTTGCAAAATCAGAAATCACTCGATTATCGCAGTGAGATAATACAGTACAATTTTATGGGCTTTACCTATAAGCAAAAAGGCTGGAATCAATAAACTGATTCAGTGCCATTAAGACACATGTCATTTTCCCCGAAGTGGGGACTGTTTTTTCTTTGAAGAAGCTCTCCCAAACTGCATTTGCAGGCTGCAATAGTATCTTGCAAACAAACTCCAAAGAATCCAAATATGCCAAAAAATTAATATGCTCACGTGACTGAGAACAACTATAACTGTGTTTCTTATTGGGATGCCTGGCATCAGTTAGTGTACTTGAATATTTACCCAAATTATCATGTTTACTGGATTTGCCATCAGTGACACAGAAAATCCGTTCTAGTGTGCCCAGTGCATTGTTCAAAGTTTGTAGGTCCTTTTCATTCATGAGAAAATCCACTGACATAGAGGGCTGATCTTCGCTTTCCATTTGCTGCCTACTGAAGTGTAATCCAGTAGCATAAAGATGAAGAACTGAGGCGATGGGCGGGGAAATCTATAAGTTGCAAGCAAATTAATTAATCAAAAATAATAATAGCACTGTTATGGTATAAATTAACATCAAGCAATGGTAAAAAAACAGTACATGATGTACCTCAGAAGAAAAACCACCTTGTCCATAAAATAGTTTTGAAGCACCAGCATTTACATCCCTATTTGAAAGAAAACTCCGAGAAAAATAATCTATAAACTCCAGGAACTCGTTCAAAGCTTTAGGTAAGTAGGCCTGAAAAAAATTGCATGATATCACAACAGCTAACAATGTCTTATTGGTAAAATAACTCATTGCCTCGGTGCAAACAATATATGAGAACTGAGGTACACCAGAAATCTGCTTGCAAGACTTAATTGTCATTTATTCATAACTACCTAAATACCTGTGTGTTGCAACCGGGGCAACTTTATTCTAGTGGTCCGGCGTAGGAAATTTTGATTGGGTTGAGATTGAGATTTGCTGTGTGGAGGGAATCCATAAGCAAAGGTAAGGAAAGATATGATTTGATTGAGATTGTGTACATACAACTACATGAGTTGATTTTGTTGTTTTCTTGCAAGGGATTTCTTGCTATTGGTGATTTATTTGATTTCTGTTGATTGCTTTGCAAGGGATTTTTTTTCCAAGAAACGAGGAGGTGCGGCCGTTTTCAAAAGCTTCCTGTCAGACCGGCTCCTATTTCAATCCATGCTGGACTGGTCAATTGCTTGTTTGGTTCGAGGTTGAGCTCACCCGCCGCCCTACGTCAGTAGTCTTCCTAACTTTTATTCCCTTTTTTTGCTCTAAAGTAAGCTCCTTCAAGAAGAGCATTGAGGTCGCAACAGGGCTCTGGGTAAATATTGTCCGCCCGTATGAGCCGGGCTGTGAATATTTATAGGTCAGGATCTTTACTATATGACACGGATGAACAGTTTCTTAAGCCAGCCTGTCAAGCCGGGCTGTATGAGCCGTACTATATGACACGGATGAACAGTTTCTTAAGCCAGCCTAAATTAAAGAACAAATGCAGTGTCTAAAGAAGTCTAAACCATGGACAGGAAACAATGTTTCGTAAGATAGATTTGCAAAATCCAACTATTGACAAGCCTTATTCCACTTTTAATCACACACACACACACACACACACACACACACACACATCTCCATAGCAAGGAATCTCACTAATATAGGGACCATATTTCTAGCTTCACAATCATTTGGTACAGCCAAGTCACGGTTTTGCCGCTAAACTTTGTATAGTTTAATGTTCTTCTGAATTTTAGTGAAATCAACATGTTTCAGAGGTACATTACCTTGACACGTAAAACAGACTCAAGCACGGCAAGCAAAAGCGATGTGCTCTCACCCCAAGTCAAATCTACAGAAGAACAGATCTTGTGTGCAACCTTCAATAAGAATAAACAGTAAAACCATTAACCAATATAATTAAGTTATATTTGTTGAGTTCAATGGCAATCAAATTGGTAGACACACGTACGATGGGCAAGCGTTCAATCAGCTGTGCCTTCTCGCACTCCCCTAAGGTTGCAACACAGAATTCACGGACAAGATCAGCGTCGAAAAATGAAGACTCAGCAGCCAGGAAAATGGCACAGCGGCTCAGTGCATTCACAAGCAGAGTGAGATACTTCTTGCTGGCCCCCTCAGTCAGAATCCTGCAACCACACAAAATCTCAGTCACACACAGTATATGCTTCCTTGGTAAAAAAATGCAGAGTTGGCAAAGCACATTATCTCACCAGAGCCATGGCCGGAGCTGCTCAACAAGGTTACGAACACGTTCATAGCAGGCATCTTCCTTCACCTTGCCCTTGCTGGCACAATTAGCAAGGCATACGGTGAGCTCAACCGCAAGGGTGGTGACTTCAGGGTCCGCGCCAGCCTCTCCTGCAATGCCAGGCTCGGGGAGGAGGGGAGCAACACTTGCAGCGCCACGAGAAGGCTTTGCGGCCGTCGGTGGCGAGAGCGCGCAGCGGAGGGCGTCGAGAGTGGCGGCGGCCTCCGCCTCGGCGCGGGCGTAGTGGCCGCGCGACTCGAGGCAGCACACGAAGCGGCCGCGCTGGAGCAGCACGGAGTAGGGCTTCCCGGCGAGGCAGGTCGAGATGGCCGCCAGGCAGTCGAGGGTGAGGCCGTAGATCTCGAGCAGCTCGTCGAGGCCCGCCGCGTCGCCGCCCGCGCTAGGGTTCGGGCAGAGGAGCGGCGGGAGGAGCTGGAGCGCGCGGCAGAGGAACGGGAGGAACCGCTTCGCGAGGGGGCGGAGGGCGGCCGCGTCGGGGGGCGGCGGCGGCTGCTGCTGCTGCTGCTTGCTCTGCTTCGTCGCCCCCTTCGGCGGCGGCTTGGGGTTAGGGTTCGCGGCGGGCAGGTGGGGGGAGAAGGGCTGGAGGTAGGCGGCGAAGCGGGAGTGGAGGCCGGCGCGGGAGCTCGGGGAGGAGAGGGCGGCGAGGAGGTCGTCGGCGGCGGCCTCCATCGCGGTGCGCGGGGTGGTCGGAGCGGGGCCGTGTGGGGAAAATTTTCGGCCGTTTGGGGGGGGGCGGGAAAAGGGGAGGGTTTTGGCAGAGGCGCCGCTACTCGTCTCGTCGCCTGCGCATTCCAGATCTGGCCCGTGCGAAGCGTGTGGCGGAAGATTGGGTGTGTATGGGCCGAACTGGAATTCTGGGACAATAAGCAGGCTTTTGTTCCATTTGGGCCTCAGATGTTGGATTGTTAGCGACTGGTTCAGATTTAATTCCTGAAAAAAAAGCTAGTTCAGATTTTTTTTCAAAAAAAAGGAATCTGATAACGCCCAAACATCAGGTATGAGCACATGGCGAATGGAACATTTTCGATGGCAAGTTTAGTGACGAGGCGATGGCAACTTCGTGCTTGAGTTTATTTTTTGACAGAGTTTATCGTGTTTGTCAACTAACTTATCATCCTCGCGTCACTAGAATTGCCATAAAAAACGTTTGATTTGCCATGTGCTTGTACCTGACTCAGGTACCTATCATTTTTGCAAAAAAAAAAGGTTCAGGCCATTATTCTAGCAATAACGAGCTTTGTATATCCAATTTAGCTATTCATCTTCATTACGTAAACAAATATTGAAAACTATATTACAAAAAAGCAATCAAACAACGATAAAAAGTGGCTCGTGTTAAGATCGGACCTTGGCAAAGCTTGGCGTGACATTCCGGTTGTATTGAGCTCTCGCATCCAACGCACCAAATTACCACATTAAGTGGCGGAGCTTGACAGAGGCTGTTGAAGGGATTAAGCGGCATTGAGGGGGCAAAGAATGCAAATTAAGCTTAAATTTTGACTACTATTTGATATTTAAGCCCAACATTAAGGGTGTACACATAATGGATTTTTGTTAGAGTAGGAGGGTGATTGCCACCTTTGGCCCTAGGGAAGCTGTGCCACTCACCAGACTGATTCTTTTACTCAGCCAAGCATTGTCCCCCACCATGTTCTTATCGCCCCTCCACCTCCATCTAGAACAGAAATTTCTCCAGTTTGATGTTCCTCCAACCAAGCAAAACAATGGCGTCGAGCTCCAACTCAGTGGCACTTGTTGTTCTTTTCCTTGACATATAATTTTTCTTTACCAGCGCCAGCGGTCGCATTCTCCCAAGGAAGGTTTCGGGGCGAAGCACCGCGTCTCGAGGCGAAACCTGGGTAGGAGCATTTTTGCTCTCCGATGGAGCAATTCCACCGGGGAAACTTCTCTACATGAGGGGGAAATCGAAGCCATTGTTATCACCAATAATCCTCTCATCATGGAAGAACCAATCTCCATCAACATCTTCACCAGCAACATCTCATCTCAAACCCTAGTTCATCTCTTGTATTCAATCTTTATCTCAAAATCTCATATTGGTACATGTGGGTTGCTAGTAGTGTTGATTACATCTTATAGTTGATGCTAGTTAGTTTATTTGGTGGAAGATTATATGTTCAGATCCTTAATGATATTCAGTACCCCTCTGATCTTGAACATGAATATGATTTGTGAGTGGTTACTTTTGTTCTTGAGGACATGGGAGAAGTCTGGTTATAAGTAATCGTGTGAATTTGGTATTCGTTCGGTATTTTGATGATATGTATGTTGTTGCTTTCTTTAGTGGTGTCCTGTGAACGTCGACTACATGACACTTCGCCATACTTGGGCCTAAGGAAAGGCATTGCGGAGTAGTAATTAGATGATGGGTTGCTAGAGTGACAGAAGTTTAAACCATAGTTCATGCGCTATTCCGACTACATGACACTTCACCATACTTTTAGTGTTTTGTAATATAGTTTTGATCTGTTTCTCTCTCGTGTCGCTGACTCGTCACCGCCGCCTGGGCTTTTTTGCTCTGTTTCTTCTTTGGCTTCCGTTGTCGTCCTTTCTGCACGGCGCAGCCGTCAGTGTTATCGCCTCCTTAGTGCGGCCCTTCTTTGCTGTCCACGGCGCTTCGTCGTTCGGGCCGTCGTAGTTGCCTACCGCCTGTCTGTTTCCGGTTTGTTTTCCTTGTTTTCTCATTATATTTCCAGGCAATAGAGATTTATGGGATGATTATGGGTGTGGGCTTCCAACACTATGAAATGTCATTTTTCAACTCGGTTTGTGCAATCAGTACGTAATAATCATTGTGTTCTTTGCAAGTATGGCTTGTCCTTTTTGCCGTATGCCGGGTGGCCCTTGTTCCTCTTTTGATTCTTATGTAGACGTGTTCAGTGTGGTGCTAGATCGGTGTTGTTCGAGACATATTGTAAGAATATCATTTTATAATTGTTCATTTTTTGACACGCATACTTGTTTCTTTTAGTGTTGTTGATGGTGTTTTGAATGGGAATTATTCTAGGTCTTTTTTTATTATGATGATTGTTTTTATTCATTGTGTGCCCATGTGGATATCATCACAGGCATTGGAGACATTGTCATCTTACCAAAGTTTAGGCCTCTAATGGTTTGTGAAATGAATGGACCATCACAGTGTACAGTGTGTATCTAGAGAAACTTGAACTACGAATATGGTATTGCAGATGTGACTGGTATCTGGTGTGAGGGCGGTCAAGGTTTTTGTATACGTCGTTCTCTTTCGGTAAGAAGGCGACTATCATCAGGGTGATATGATTTGATCCGTATTATGTTGTTTCAAGGAACAGATGTTATGCGAGTGACTACTCCGGTAAGACTGGGTTCTGTTTATTCCATGCTCGGTGTACACACATGTGTAGTTCTCGCGCACTCTCCTTTACATTTCTTTCCACATACACTAGCAGCAATAGTAGAGGGTGTTGATCAGTTTCTCAATGGAGTTTGATGTGTTGGAGAAACACAACTACTTCATAGGCTATTGGAATTAGACTAACGGGCCTGTTCGGATGTTCTCTAGCTTCACAAAACTTTCCATATCCAACTTTTCTTCCTAACTTCTAACTCCAGGTAGCGATCAGAGATGTGTTCTGCTGCATCGGCAGCTTCTCAAACGTTGCAGCCCGGTTAGGAGGCCTGAGGCCTTGTGCATAGCAGACTGGGTCGGCTGGAGGCAGCCCAATTAAGGCGGACAAGTGCACAGCGAGGCGAGGGGGATCGCTACAGGGGCGATAGGTTCTATTTTTCGAGCATACTCAGCGAACCGGTATCTTTAGCGGTGGCAGGATGTTGTAAATAGAGCGAACTCTAGCTTTTCCAATCGGTGGAGCTGGGCCTTCCTCGCTCCACATTTTTGCGCTAGGATCGATCTCAGCTTCGTGAAACCAGCTTTTCGACGTTATTCCGTTCGGCTGTGATCTGCTCCAGAAATTTATGAAGCATGGAGTGGGAGAAGGTCCGAACACTCCCAACTTTGGCTGCATATTGCCTCTGGAGCAATCGTCTAATAACGTCCACACCCCTCGAAAATAGCAACACCCCACAAGCAGGGATGAGATGTGTTGTCGTTTCCGGCTGTGACATAGCGTGCAACTTGTCCTATGGTTGATTCCCTTTCTTTTGCGGATGGTTGTCATTGAGCATTCATTCCACGAGCCAAATCCTAAGAGCGTCTACAACGGGCCTCTCAAACCCGCCTCAAACGTCTGGATAGGCCGCTCGGTCATTATTTGATCATATATTTTTGACCCAGACGTCCCCTCAACCGACCCTCAAACACTCCGGCTGACCGACACCCCTCATATACAACCTAAATATGATGTGGAAATGGGGGCGCCGCTCGCCCGGGCACGCCCGCTACGTCGGACCCGGCCCACGCTGGCCCACCCGACCTCGCATAAATTCCTTTCCATCCGCTCGTCGGACTAAACCCTAGCCATTTTACTCCCCTTCCCTTCGCTTCCCTCCGCCACCCAACCTCGTCTCCGGCTCCTTGCAGCTGTCTCCGGCATGGCGAACAGCAGATCCGAGTCTTTCACCTCTAGATCCGTCGACCCCGAGCTCATCCCACACGGCCCCGAGGAGGAGATGGCCGTCCGGCTTGCGCGCTGCCGCTCCCGAGAGGAGGCATGTGCGAGGCAGCGCTCTGACTCCTTCCGTCGGGAATCCATTGCGTCTTCCCAAATGGCGCATGGATCCGGCGCTAGGCCAGCCGTAGTTGCCTCTCGCCGGAGGCCATGCGGTCCGTTGGGGCGCGGAGCATGGGGACGCACCATGGGTATGACATGTCCGTCGTGCAAGGCACCGACGCGCGGGAGACGGTGATACGTCTCCAACGTATCTATAATTTTTGATTGTTCCATGCTATTATATTATCTATTTTGGATGTTAATGGGCTTATTTTTACACTTTTATATTATTTTTGGGACTAACCTATTAACCGGAGGCCCAGCCCAAATTGTTGTTTTTTTGCCTATTTCAGTGTTTCGTAGAAAAGGAATATCAAACGGATTCCAAACGGAATGAAACCTTTAGGAACATGATTTTTGGAACAAACGTGATCCAGAGGACTTGGAGTGGACGTCAACCAACCAACGAGGAGGCCACGAGGCAGGGGGCGCGCCTACCCCCCCCCCCCGGGCGCGCCCTCCACCCTCATGGGCCCCTCGTTGCTCCACCGACCTACTTCTTCCTCCTATATATATCCATGTACCCCGCAAACATCCAGGGGCACCACGAAAACCTAATTCCACTGCCGCGACCTTCTGTACCCAAGAGATCTCATCTTGGGGCCTTTTCCGGAGCTCCACCGGAGAGGGAATTGATCACGGAGGGCCACTACATCAACTCCATGGCCCCTCCGATGATATGTGAGTAGTTTACTTCAGACCTTCGGGTCCATAGCTAGTAGCTAGATGGCTTCTTCTCTCCCTTTGGATCTCAATACAAAGTTCTCCTCGATCCTCTTGGAGATCTATTCGATGTAACTCTTCTTTTTGCGGTGTGTTTGTCGAGATTCGATGAATTGTGGGTTTATGATCAAGTTTATCTATGAACAATATTTGAATCTTCTCTGAATTCTTTTATGTATGGTTGGTTTATCTTTGCAAGTCTCTTCGAATTATCAGTTTGGTTTGGCCTACTAGATTGATCTTTCTTGCAATGAGAGAAGTGCTTAGCTTTGGTTCAATCTTGCGGTGCTCGATCCCAATGACAGAAAGGGAAACGACACATATTGTATTGTTGCCATCGAGGATAAAAAGATGGGGTTTACATCATATTGCATGAGTTTATCCCTCTACATCATGTCATCTTGCTTAAGGCGTTACTCTGTTCTTATGAACTTAATACTCTAGATGCATACTGGATAGCGGTCGATGTGTGGAGTAATAGTAGTAGATGCAGAATCGTTTTGGTCTACTTGTCACGGACGTGATGCCTATATACATGATCATGCCTAGATATTCTCATAATTATTTGCTTTTCTATCAGTTGCTCGACAGTAATTTGTTCACCCATCGTAATACTTATGCTATCTCGAGATAAGCCACTAGTGAAACCTATGGCCCCCGGGTCTATTTTCCATCATACAAGTTTCCAATCTACTTTATTTTGCTATCTTTTACTTTCAATCTATATCATAAAAATACCAAAAATATTTATCTTATTATTATCATCTCTATTAGATCTCACTCTTGCAAGGGATTAACAACCCCTTTATTGCGTTGGTTGCGAGGTTCTTATTTGTTCGTGTAGGTACAAGGTGACTCGCGCGTGGTCTCCTACTGGATTGATACCTTGGTTCTCAAAAACTAAGGGAAAAACTTACGCTGCTTTACTGCATCACTCTTTCCTCTTCAAGGGAAAACCAACGCAGTGCTCAAGAGGTAGCAAGAAGGATTTTTGGCGCCGTTGCCGGGAAGATCTACGCCAAGTCAAGACATACCAAGTACCCATCACAACTCTTATCCTTCGCATTACATTATTTGCCATTTGTCTCTCGTTTTCCTCTCCCCCACTTCACCCTTGTTGTTTTATTCGCCCTCTTTTTCCGTTCGCCTCTTTTTCCGCTTGCTTCGTCGTTATGGCTAGTCCTTTATCTCCCGAGAATGAAGTTCTTAATTTTAAACAAAGGGAGGGAGAAAATCTAAAAGATGCTTGGTACATAATTTGCCTCTAGGGCATATTTCCTTCAAGCAGGGGCAGCAAGGCACGTATTGTATTGTTGCCATCGAGGATAAAAAGATGGGGTTTATATCATTTTGCTTGAGTTTATCCCTCTACATCATGTCATCTTGCCTAATGCGTTACTCTGTTCTTATGAACTTAATACTCTAGATGCATGCTGGATAGCGGGTGATGTGTGCAGTAATAGTAGTAGATGCAGAATCGTTTCGGTCTACTTGTCACGGATGTGATGCCTATATACATGATAATGCCTAGATATTCTCATAATTATTCACTTTTCTACCAGTTGCTCGACAGTAATTTGTTCACCCACCGTAATACTTATGCTACTAGAAGAACGTCCGTGCATTGTCACGTGACCACATTGACTTTAAGAGTTCAATATCAGTTATGGCGTAGCAGCCCGCAGCAAAAGTAGGATCGCACGAGGCGATCTAGCGAGGCGACGAGGGTTCCCTGCGCGCTGCCGGTGACGCCGCCGGTTCCCTCTCTCTCCGCCGGCCGCTCCGGCGGCGGGAGGGAGGGGAAACCTCGGGTCTGTTCGCTAGGTGGGTGTGTGGTAGGGTTAGGGTTGAGGGAGACGCTACCGAGGTCGTTGCGGTGGTGTCGCGTCGGAATAAGTTTCTCCGGGCTCCGTTCGCGGTCAGGCGAGGCTTTTGCCTTCGTCTAGGAGCCAGCAGGGTTGGGGATCCCCGGATCTTGTCGAGGTCACGGGCTATGGTGGCTGAAGGTCCATCGGCACTGGCCGTTTGGGTCCTCAGATGGGCGATGGATGCAGGGAGACGAAGACCCTCCTTCTTCCTTGTTGGTATGATTTGCTGCTACTGTTCTTCTCCTTCCTCTGCGCTGATGCTGGTGGGAGATCCTGCTTTGCCCGGGCGGATGGCCCGGCCGCGGTGCTGGACCGGTCGGATGACTCGAGTTATCTTCCTTTCGGAAGGGACACTTTTTGCGGTACTCAAAGTCAAAGATGGAGACGACTGTTGCAGGTGTGTTGGATTGATGTCCATGCCCTCTCAGCGCTGGTGTCAAAAAAGAAGGAAGCAGCATGGCGGCAATTGTACCGAGGTCGAAGATGATGACCTGCTTGCGACTGGTTGCAGATCCTTCTGCTGTAGGGGTCTTCTCTCAAGATTCAGGGATGATGACACAGGGCTCCAGAGATCTTCTTGCGTTATGGTTGTCTTAGGGTACTCTAGGTGTTCATGGTCCTTTGTGTTTGGGTTTTAGTGTGCTTGTAAGGGTCAACTACTTTGTACTGATTCGTGATATGAATGATAAAATTCTCAAAAATATCAGTTATGTTAATATTACATTTAATATTCTCATACATATCAAGTGACATTGGCGACATTTTTTACCATCAAATTCTCTCACACGCACTCTCTCCCACCCTCTTCCTCTCTCTCTCTCCCCCTCTCCCTCTCTCTCTCTCTAACACACACACATCCATCTTATTGGGTACGGGATCATAATCCATCTATTTCACACGCACACGCGCTAGTGCATAACAATATGGATTATGTGTATTATATTTGCCACCACAACTTATATTTCCTTGAGCCGCGTCGCTACAGAGCCGAGCTCCCGCCCGACCACCTCGCCGGCATCGAAGGGGAATGGATAAGGGTAACGCCCTGCCTTCCCTGCCCCCCATGGCCTCACTCCTCGACGCCCCTCCCAGATCCACTTCTCCTCCTCGCTCGCTCGATCCGGTCGATCTGGACGGAGTCAGACGCCACGGCCCCTGTCGGTGTCAAAACTGGTGGATCTCGGGTAGGGGCCCCGAACTGTGCGTCTAGGCCGGATGGTAACAGGAGGCAGGGGACACAATGTTTTACCCAGGTTCGGGCCCTCTTGATGGAGGTAAAACCCTACGTCCTGCTTGATTGATATTGATGATATGGGCAGTACAAGAGTAGATCTACCACGAGACCAGAGAGGCTAAACCCTAGAAGCTAGCCTATGGTACGATTGTATGTTGTGGTTGTTGTCCTGCGGACTAAAACCCTTCGGTTTATATAGACACCGGAGAGGGTTAGGGTTACACAAGGTCGGTTACAAAGGAGGAGATATCCATATTCGTATTGCCTAGCTTGCCTTCCACGCCAAGTAGAGTCCCATCCGGACACGAGACGAAGTCTTCAATCTTGTATCTTCATAGTCTAATAGTCCGGCCAATGGAGATAGTCCGGCTGTCCGGAGACCCCCTAATCTAGGACTCTCTCAGTAGCCCCTGAACCAGGCTTCAATGACGATGAGTCCGGCGCGCAGTATTGTCTTCGGCATTGCAAGGCGGGTTCCTACTCCGAATACATCACAGAAGAACTTGAAAATGAGGATAGTGTTCGACCCTGCAAAATAAGTTCCACATACCACCGTAGAGAGAATAATATTTTCGCAATTCTAATTTGCTGACTTGTCTTGACAGTATGACGTTATGTCATGGCCCGGTGATTATTCGAACCGTTTCCTTTAACTAGCCCCTCACATAACGCGAGGCAGTTTTTCGACACGTCTTGTCAAAACAGAGATCGTGCCCCCTTATTACGGGATTCTCATCAATACGGTCGTGGGTAACCCAACCGTGTCTAGGACTCCTAGATTATAGGCAAGTCCCAAACAGCTACGGAGAGGATGCTTGATATTCACCCTCTTTATAAAGGGACAAGGTTTTCGCTTTTTCCCTCTCGTGCTCAATCGGACCCTTCCTCCGCCTCGAGTTCTAACACCCAAAGCCCAGGCCAGGTGCTCCGGATCTTCAATCATGTCCGGATCCAGCCTTCAAGGCCGGTGGATGCCCTGCTCCGTCACGGAAGAGGATATCAAGAAGTTGAGGGAGGCCAGATACCTGACCGCCGAGGTTTCGCGTCGGCTGCCTGCTCGAGGGCAGGTTGTCCCTACTCCCGAACCCAACGAGAAAGTCGTGTTTGTCTCCCACTTCCTCCGAGGCCTAGGCCTCACTCTGGATCCCTTCGTCAGGGGTTTGATGTTCTACTACGGGCTAGATTTCCACGATCTAGCTCTGGACTCCTTTCTCCACATCTCGACATTTATTGTCGTGTGTGAGGCCTTCCTCCGCATTACCCCTCACTTCGGCCTGTGGCTCAAGACCTTTGAAGTGAAGCCGAAGATGATCGAGGGGCAACATGCAGCGTGCGGAGGTGCGTCAATAGGCAAGATGGCAGGAGCCCCGTGGCCGAAAGGTTCCTTCCCAGAGGTGTCCGAATTATGGCAACGTGAGTGGTTTTATGTCACGGCTACCAGAAGTGCCAAGTGGGCGGCTGCCCCCGCTTTCCGCTCGGCCCCCCCACTACAACTGATGTCATGGATTAGCAGAGGTCTGAGCTGGGCCCAGCCAAGGACGTGCCCATGCTGCAAAGGTGCATTCAAGATCTCTTCGAGGGAGATTTTAATTTGGTTGTGGTAATGCAAGTTATGCTGGTTCGTCGAGTCCAGCCTTGCAAACGCCGGCCCCTTCGCTTATGGGAGTTCAACCCAGAAGGGTCGCGTGCCATTCAAAGTTTCCTCGGCCTGACGCACGAGCAGATGTACAAGTCATTCTTCGGACCTCAAATAGAGTGTCCGGATACTACCGAGGACGTGGGCCTGAGCAGTAACCGCGCCACCAAACAAGTAAGAAATCCTCTAGCCGAACACACCGTCTTTTATTCATAAAGTTATTTCTGAGAGATCGCTCTTTGACTAGGATTGGCTAACGAAGGCGAAGATGATTCGGTGTCCGACCCCCCTCCCTGAGGGTTTGGAAAATCCGGTTTTGGAGAAGATGCTTGAGTTCGCACCTTGCCCGGAGCCCTCGAGGGAAGATATAGGGGGGAATAATATGGGGGGAAGCGGGGCCCCATCGCTGCCAGTTCCAACCGAGGGAATGAGCGCCTCCATAAAGGAGGATAACCGGGGGAGGAAGAGGACTGCTTCCGAGGATTCGGAAGCCGAGGCCTCCAAACGGGAGAAGAAGTCTCCAATAGAGGGTCCTGCCTCGGGGGGTGCTCTTACCGCACAAAGTCGGGGGGATCAGCCCTCCAACGAGTCGTAAGTGATCCAAAATACTTTAATAGTGAAGGTATACTATCTTTTTTCTGAGAAAATAACCACCGCATATATCTTGCAGTTCGGGCCTTAGCTCCTCTTAGTTGAGCTCGTCTTCGGGGGATCTTCTTCCAGAGATGATGGAGAGCGAAACACCTCCCCCGGACTCCTTCGCTCAAGAAGCGGGCGACCCCAAAGTGTTGTCACGGAGGGCCTCTCCGGATCCAGTGAGGCCAGAAGATAATCCCATAGACCCCCGAAGTCCCCAGCGTTCGGCTCCCGAAGAGAGCAAACAAAAGAGTCCGACACCGTCTGGTATGCGGTCGGACGTTCTGAGGGAGTTGGTGGGGCGAGCGGCCATCTCAGAAGAACACCGTACACTGATGGGTATGGTGATGGAGAGAATTTCGTCCGCCGAAAGCGGATTACATGAAGCCTTTATGAGTCTACTGACAGGCTTTGAGGTACGTGAGATAATATGTGATAGTACCGCACATGTTAGGTGTGCCCTGTGTAGATAGTAGCCCCTGAGACTCTGGTTGTCGTCGAGAATGGCGGCGAACAGAGGATCATAGTCCCAGGCAATAACCAGACTGCCCTTATGTGCAGGTGGTGGAAGCTCCAGTGGCTAGCCGGACTAGTGAGTTTGCCTAATTAAAACGGCAACTGGATGCGGCAGACGCCGACATCGAGCTTGTTAACAAGAGGCTTGACGAGGCACAGAATAAGTGTTATTATCTGGTGAACGCCACATAGTAAGAGCAACATGATGCCAATATCTTTAATATGTTGTGACTGCAGATGGAGCTGCCACCGTGGAAACTTTGCGGGCAGAACTTGCCCGAGCCAAGAAACAAGCGAGGATTAGTAATGCAGCTGCTTTGAAGGCGGCCGAAGAGTTGAAAGCCGAGAAGGCCGCACATTGCGAGAGCTAAGAGAAGATGGCCAAGATGGCCGTAGAATTAAAAGACACTGCCGACCATTGCCGGCTCCTTGAAAAAGAAACCGAGCGAAGGCAACAGACCTTGAGAAGGCCATGATGGCGGACAAAGACACCCGCTCTGCTATGAGAGCGAAGAAGGAGGAGCTGCGGGAAGCCGGGGATATTGTGGCTGGGAAGCCCTTCATGCTACGGAGGAAGTTCGGAGATCCACGGTATGCCCCTCTGGATCGGCTGTGGAGTTTAGCAGATGCGTATATGGACTTGGCGGCGAGCGCTGCCGATGCGGCCAAATACTTCCAAGGTCAAACAGATCGTGAAGTGGACAAGCTGTTCTGGTCGCAATTCAACGTTCCAGAGCGTCCGCTTCCATTGACTGATCAGCTAGCCGAATGGGCCGAACTAAATAGGTTGTCTGGACTCGCCATGAGGTCTGTCGTGGATCAGCTATGGCCGGAAAAGCCAAAGCCGAACAACTATTTCAGTTTAGTGCAGTGGTTCCTTGGTGCGGTGCCGCACATTAATGCGATGAAGAGGTCGGCATGCATAGAAGGCTCACGGATGGCCCTTGCCCGTATTAAAGCATACAGGGCGGAGATGGACGCTACCACTGTTGCGGCGCAGGGTTCGGCCATAGGCCGAGTGGCTGCCGAGCACTATTTCGAGGAAGTTCTCGAGGGTGCTTGTTTGATAGAGGCCCAGTGCTCGAAGAATATTATGTTTGAGTGATATGTATTCTCATTGTAAACACAATGCTTTTATGAAATTTTATAAGGCTATGTTTATACTTTTGCCTGAAAGTAGTATGATGCCTCCTGTGCGGCCGTTTATGTATACATGTGTATAACCTGAAAGATTGCAGTCGTCGGCTTCAACCCCCACGCATATAATGCGGAGGTGCTCGCGAAAAACGCGTGTTCACACTTAACCCAACGTCTTGGTCCTATTAAGGAGGTGATAGCGTAGCGAACGAGGCAACCGGACTATAATGCTTTAACACTTTCACTTAGCCATAGGAGTTTGACAGTGGGGCTACTAGATAGCCCCTGGTGGCTCCGCACTCTCCTGATCTTGGGGTGCGTACATGCCTGGCCGGAAAACGGCCCTTCGTTAAGGCGGAGGAATTCTAACATTCCGATAGGTCATCGAGTGGTTGACCAGTCTCACGCTATATCATGACAGTAAATTTTCGGCTTTCTCTACTGAGGTGCTCGTCCGGATGAACCAGGGCACAATCACAGTAGTTCTCCTGGTGCTGCCTTAGCCGATAAAGCGGAATGTAAGGCACCAAAACACAGGAGCCGGGCAAACCCAACATTTGACCAAAGACAATGATTCGGAGCTGATGCATATAAGGCCAAACTCGCGACGCCGAACACTCCCTAAGGTATTCGGTCTTTATGGTATAAACCGGGCCTAAATAGTGCCCTTTGTAAGAAGCCCCTTGTGTCCAAGTACGTGCATTATTCTAACGTGGCCACATGCCAAGACGTCAGCATCCTTCTCAATTGTGCTGAGAATTCGATGGATGTGTATCAACAAGAGACAGTAAAAAAGGTTTACGCGGGGTCTTAATCTAAAAAGAATCCTTGGAGCGGGTCCCTGTTGCACGTCTGCGCCTGTGTCTCCGTTGTGCCGTATCCTGGACGAGTGTAGCACGATGGTCATCTGTAAAAGAGAGGAACTTAGGTGAAAAAGTTGTCGTGCAAAAAGGTGGTTTTTTTAAAGAGACCATGTATAACTAGAAATGAGTAGAAATTGCCACTTGTCTGCGCGCGTTGAGCCCCTTGTATTTGTAATAGGGGTGTGGCCATCAATCCGGTATAAATTACATATAACAGCGTCGGACTCGTCTAACCGCGTCCGTGGTCTTGACAACCTATCAAATACTTTAGTTGGCGAGGTCGTTTTTAGTGTGCGGCTGCCAAGGCAGTCACATTCTCTTCGGCACGCAAGGATCGCTTAATACTTCCGTTCACTGTAATGATGCCGCGTGGACCGGGCATCTTGAGCGTCAAGGAAGCGTAATGTGGTATTGCATTAAAGCGAGCAAAAGCTTCGCGTCCAAGTAGTGCTTGATAAACCGCATTGGAACGGAGCAATGTGGAAGGTTAAATGTTCGCTACAGGAGTTATCGGGAAAGCTGAATATAACCTTTAGTAGCATGGAGCCCGTGTAGTGAGCCCCTGGGCATGACATTACTCCTTTAAAGGTAGTGTTGCTATGGCAAATTTTCGTTGGGTCTATCCCCATTTCGCGGATTGTATCCTGGTATATCAGGTTTAAACTGCTGCCACCGTCCATCAGGACTCATGCAAAAGTGGTATCCGTCAATTATTGGGTCTAATACCAGGGGAGCCCATCCTGCCCGCCGGATACTTTCTGAGTAATCACGATGGTCGAAAGTGACCGGTTGAGACGACCAGTGGCAGGGTTTTGCGGTGATAGGCCCTTGGGCATATTTATCTAGGAGGGCCGCTTTGCTTCCCTTGATCACGTGTAATACGTTGACTGTTTTGACTTCTGATGGGAACTTCTTTTGTTCCCCAGCGTCTTGCTTGAGAGGCTCATCCTCATCTTCGCTTGGTGTATCCTCCCCCTTGTGTACGGTGTTGAGCTTGCCGGACTACTTGAAGACCCAATATTCTCTATGGGTATGATTAGCGGGTTTACCAGGGGTGCTATGGATCTGACATACTTGGTCCAAAATTTTGTTTAGGCTGGAGAGTTCATCTCTGGCACCTTTAGAGGGCGGCTTTTGCTGACCTGGCCGAGAGCTTCGGAATCCGGCGTGTACCGTCGTGCTCTTCGGGCTGTCTTCTTTATTCCGACGTTTATTATTTTTGCTCCGTCGTGATTTCCCGTTTTCATCTCTAACTTCGGATGTGCTTGGGTCGCTGGTGTTGCATCTGGCTAGCCAGCTGTCCTCACCCGCGCAAAAGCGGGTCATGAGGCTTGTTAATGCTACCATTATTCTCGGCTTTTCTTGGCCGAGGTGTCTGGCAAGCCATTCATCGCGGACGCTATGCTTAAAAGCTGCCAAGGCTTCGGCGTCCGGGCAGTCGACTATTTGGTTCTTCTTAGTTAGGAACCTGTTCCAAAGCTTTCGGGCTGACTCTCTGGGCTGTTGAGTTATATGTCTCAAATCGTCCGCATCCGGGGGTCAGACATAAGTCCCTTGAAAATTTGCCTGAAAAGCATTTTCGAGCTCTTCCCAGCTTCCAATGGAGTTTTCGAGGAGGCTTTTAAACCAGTGCCGAGCTGGCCCTTTGAGCTTGAGGGGTAAGTACTTGATGGCGTGGAGATCGTCTCCTCGAGCCATATGGATATGAAGGATATAGTCCTCAATCCAGACCCCAGGGTCTGTTGTTCCGTCGTATGACTCTATGTTTACGGGTTTGAATCCCTCTGGGAATTCATGGTCCAACACCTCATCGGTGAAACATAGGGGGCGTGCAGCACCCCTGTAGCTGGGTGTACCGCGTTGTTCTGATGCTTGTTGTGTTACATCATATGCCGGGGCGCGCTTGCGTGGTCCATAGATGGATCTGGTTACGCCGTCCTTTTGGTGCGAGCCCTCGTGTGGATCGCTTATTGGCTTGTGAGTGGAGTTGTTTGCCGCTCCATGTTGGCCGTGAGGTCGTCTATCCGGCCAGGTGGCCGTTTTGATTTTTGATTGTGGGGGATCTAGGGCCTCCTCATCGAATTCGGGTAGCAACTTCCGCTTCGGGTAGCTCTTGGTGGGGCGATTACCACCATACTTCGCTGCTGTGTTGAGTACTTTACTCCATATGATTTGGAGTGTGTCCTGCGCAGCCTTGAGCCTTTGCTTCTGCTTTTTCAGACTCCTCGCGGTGGCAACAAGCCTTTGACGGGCATTCTGCTGCTCCAGGTGCCTGTCCGGCGTTATGTCATCCAGACTTTTATCTTTGACAGAATTGGTTTGTTCGGTTTGATTTTCCATATTGCCATGGTCCGGCAGTAGTTCGCCCTGCTCCAACGCTGGGTCTGTATGATCGTTATTTTTGCCGAGGCGGGATTTGGGGCGGCGCTTACGCCATCGCTTTGACTGCTTCTCAAGGGGGCAAGCCTTCGTTGCGTCCTTCTGTTCCTCGTCGTCGTCTTCTTTTGGTGTGTCCACCATGTATACGTCATATGATGAGGTGGACGTCCAGCGCCCAGTGGGCGGTGGTTCCTCTTCGCCTCCCGCATCGTCGTCCATACCGTCGATGTCTTCGGAGTCGAAGTCGAGCATGTCGGTTAAATCATCGAAAGTGGCTACGAAGTGGGTGGTGGGTGGGCGTCGAATTTCTCCGTCGTCCGCATCCCAATCCTGTTGGCCATAGTCCGGCCAGGGCTATCCTGACAAAGAGAGAGACCTTAGTGAATTCAGAATGTTGCCGAAGGACGAGTGCTGAAAGATATCCGCGGCGGTGAATTCCATGGTCGGCGCCCAATCGGATTCGATTGGCAGGGGCGCGGACGGTTCGGAGTCTAGAAAAGAGTCCGACACCTTGGAGTCACGGGCTTCGTAGAGGATTAGGCTGGTGTTCGGCTCGATCGCCGTTGAGACTACAGCCCCTGAGGCGGTGTCTAGCCACCCATCCTCGATTGGCACAGTTGGCTCTGAGCTAAGGGTCGGAGCTGATGCGGGCGCGGCCTCTGGGGTACTGTTCGGCGGCAGAGCTAGGTCATACCCGTCGTGACAGTGCGGCGCGCCCGACTGTGGCTCGAATCCGTCGAACATCAAGTCTCCACGGATGTCGGCCGTGTAGTTCAAACTTCCAAATCTGACCTGACGGCCAGGGGCGTAGCTTTCAATCTGCTCCAGATGGCCAAGCGAATTAGCCCGCAGTGCAAAACCGCCGAATACGAAGATCTGTCCGGGGAGAAAAGTCTCGCCCTGGACCGCATCGCTATCGATGATAGTAGGAGCCATCAAGCCTAACGGCGACGACACAATGTCGGTGTCAAAACCGACGGATCTCGGGTAGGGGGTCCCGAACTGTGCGTCTAGGCCGGATGGTAACAGGAGGCAAGGGACACAATGTTTTACCCAGGTTCGGGCCCTCTTGATGGAGGTAAAACCCTACGTCCTGCTTGATTGATATTGATGATATGGGTAGTACAAGAGTAGATCTACCACGAGATCAAAGAGGCTAAACCCTAGAAGCTAGCCTATGGTATGATTGTATGTTGTGGTTGTTGTCCTACGGACTAAAACCCTTCAGTTTATATAGACACCGGAGAGGGTTAGGGTTACACAAGGTCGGTTACAAAGGAGGAGATATCCATATCCGTATTACCTAGCTTGCCTTCCACGCCAAGTAGAGTCCCATCCGGACACGAGACGAAGTCTTCAATATTGTATCTTCATAGTCTAACAATCCGGCCAATGGAGATAGCCTGGCTGTCCGGAGACCCCCTAATCCAGGACTCCCTCAGCCCCCATGACCGACCCCGTCCACACAGCCACTACTCTCCCTGCAGGCTAGGAGCTTGTCGTGGAGCTCCGAACTCCTCCGCTACTTCGTCTGCGCCAACAAGATCAAGTCCAGCACCCCCGTATCGATGTTGCTGCCGTCTTCCTCAACCTTCGGCCACCGTAACATTGCCGTTCGATCCGCGTCGCCCCGAGCTCCTCTGTCTTCCCCTAGGGCGCCATTGACACCGCCGTGATCTCCTCTTGCCTTTCCCCTGTTTCCCCTCTCGTTTACTCTCGTTAGGTATTTCGCCGTGGCCGAAAACCGCCGTCCGCCATGGCCATTGTAGGGGTAGCCACCGAGCTCCTCGGATTGACCCCGTGGCACATGCCCGCTACTATGCGCGCCCATGCCCGAGCCTATGATACGTCCATTTTTGCATCATGCTTTTATATTGATATTTAATGCGTTGTGGGTTGTTATTTCACATTATGTCACAATACTTATGGCTATTCTCTCTTATTTTACAAGATTTACATAAGGAGGGAGAATGCCGACAGCTGGCATTCTGGGCTGGAAAAGGAGCAAATATTAGAGACCTATTCTGCACAACTCCAAAAGTCCTGAAACTCCACGGAATACCGTATAATAAATAATGAAAAATCCTTGCCAAAGATGAAGACCAGGGGGCCCACACCCTTTCCACGAGGGTGGGGGGCGCCCCCTAGGGCGCGCCCCCTGGTGGCTCTCTGATGACCATCTTCTGCTATATGAAGTCTTTCGTTGAGGAAAAAACCAGAAGCAACCTTTTGGGAAGAAACTCTGCCGCCACAAGGCGGAACCTTCGCGGAACCAATCTAGGGCTCCGGCATAGCTGTTCTGCCGGGGAAACTTCCCTCCCAGAGGGGGAAATCATCGCCATCGTCATCACCAACGCTCCTCTCATCGGGAGAGGGCAATCTCCATCAACATCTTCATCAACACCATCTCATCTCAAAATCGTAGTTCATCTCTTGTATCCAATTCTTGTCTCCAAGTCCGGGATTGGTGCTAGTAGGTTGCTAGTAGTGTTAATTACTCCTTGTAGTTGATGCTAGTTGGTTTAATTGGTGGAAGATCATATGTTCAGATCCTTTATGCATATTATGACCCCTCTGATTATAAACATGAATATGCTTTGTGAGTAGTTACGTTTGTTCCTGAGGACAAGGGAGAAGTCTTGCTATTAGTAGTCATGTGAATTTGGTATTCGTTCGATATTTTGATGAGATGTATGTTGTCTAGCCTCTAGTGGTGTTATGTGAGCATCGACTACATAACACTTCACCATTATTTGGGCCTAGAGGAAGGCATTGTGAAGTAATAAGTAGATGATGGGTTGCTAGAGTGACAGAAGCTTAAACCCTAGTTTATGCATTGCTTCGTAATGGGCTGATTTGGATCCATATGTTTCATGCTATGGTTAGGTTTACCTTAATACTTTTGTTCTAGTTGCGGATGCTTGCAATAGAGGTTAATCATAAGTGGGATGCTTGTTCAAATAAGAACATCACCCAAGCACCGGTCCACCCACATGTCAAATTATCAAAGTACCGAACGCGAATCATATGAACATGATGAAAACTAGCTTGACGATATTCCCATGTGTCCTCGGGAGCGCTTTTCCTTATATAAGAGTTTGTCCAGGCTTGTCCTTTGCTACAAAAAGGATTGGGCCACCTTGCTGCACTTTATTTACTTTTGTTACTTGTTGCTCGTTACAAATTATCTTATCACAAAACTATCTGTTACCACTTATTTCAGTACTTGCAGAGAATACCTTGCTGAAAATCGCGTATCATTTCCTTCTGCTCCTCGTTGGGTTCGACACTCTTACTTATCGAAAGGACTACGATAGATCCCCTATACTTGTGGGTCATCAAGACTCTTTTCTGGCGCCGTTGCCGGGGAGTGAAGCGCCTTTGGTAGGTGGAATTTGGTAAGGAAAAATTTTATATAGTGTGCTAAAATTTACTATCACTTGTTACTATGGAAAGTAATCCTTCGAGGGGCTTGTTCGGGGTATCTTCACCCCGATCAGTAGAGCAAAGAGTTGCTCCTCAACCTACTGAACTTATTGAAAATGAAATTCCTTATAAGTATCCTTTGGGTATGATAGAAAAATTGCTAGCTAATCCCTTTACAGGAGATGGAACAAAGCATCCTGATGAACACCTAATATATGTGGAAGAAGTTTGTAGATTATTTAAGCTTGCAGGTATATCCGATGATGTTGCTAAGAAGAAGGTATTCCCTTTATCTTTGAAGGGAGACGCATTGGCATGGTATAGGCTATGTGATGATACGAGATCATGGAACTATAGAAAATTGAAATTGGAATTTCATCAAAAGTATTACCCTATGCATCTTGTTCATCGTGACCGCAATTATATATATAATTTTAGGCCTCGCGAAGGAGAAATCATCGCTCAAGCTTGGGGGAGGCTTAAATTAATGTTATATTCATGCCCCAATCATGAGCTCCCAAGAGAAACAATTCTTCAAAAAATTTATGCTCGGCTTTCTGAAAATAATCGCACCATGCTCGGTACTTCTTGTGCTGGCTCTTTTATGATGAAGACTATTGGATTTAGATGGGATTTATTGGATAGAATTAAACGTAACTCTGAAGATTGGGATCTCGACAAAGGTAAGGAGTCAGGTATGACACCTAAGGTTGATTGTGTTAAATCTTTTATGGATACCGATATTTTCCGTAAGTTTAGCACTAAATATGGACTTGATTCTGAGATAGTAGCTTCTTTCTGTGAATCTTTTGCTACTTATGTTGATCTCCCTAAGGAGAAGTGGTTTAAATATCATCCTCCCATAGAAGTAAAAGTAGATGCACCTATTAAAGTTGAAGAAAAGACTGTCACTTATAATGATCCTATTGTTCCTACTTGCTATGTTGAGAAACCACCTTTCCCTGTTAGGATAAAGGATCATGCTAAAGCTTCAACTATGGTTCGTAAAAGCAATATTAAAACATATACACCTCCTGAGCAAGTTAAAGTAGAACCTAATATTGCTATTGTTAAAGATCTCTTGTCTCATAATATTGACGGGCATGTTATTCAGTTCTGCAGTGAAACTGCTAGAATTGCTAAACCTTGTGCTAAAGATAAAAATAGACCTGTGGTAGGCGTGCCTGTTATTTCTGTTAAAATAGGAGATCATTGTTATCATGGCTTATGTGATATGGGTGCTAGTGCTAGTGTTATACCTTATGACTTGTATAAAGAAATCAAGCATGAAATTGCATCTGCTGAGTTAGAAGATATTGATGTCACAATTAAACTTGCTAATAGAGATACTATTTCAGCAGTGGGAATTGTTAGAGATGTTGAAGTCTTGTGCGGGAAAACTAAATATCCTGCTGATTTTCTTGTTCTTAGTTCCCCACAAGATAGCTTTTGTCCCATTATATTTGGTAGACCCTTCTTGAACACTATTAATGCTAAGATAGACTGCAAAAAAAATGTTGTTACTATTGGCTTGGATGATATGACTCATGAGTTTAATTTGTCTAAATTTAGTAAACAACACCGTGAAGAAGAATTGCCTAGTAAGGATGAAATTATTGGTCTTGCTTCTATTGTCGTACCTCCTAGTGATCCTTTAGAACAATATTTGCTAGACCATGAGAATGATATGTTTATGAATGAAAGAAGGGAAATAGTTGAAGTATTCTTTAAACAGGAACCTATTCTGAAACATAATTTGCCTGTTGAAATCCTAGGGGATCCCCCTCCACCTAAGGGTGATCCCGTGTTTGAGCTTAAACCGTTGCCTGATAATCTTAAATATGCTTATCTTGGTGAAAAGAAGATATATCATGTTATTATTAGTGCTAACCTTTCAGAGCATGAAGAAGAAAGATTATTGAAAACTCTGAAGAAGCACCGTGCTGCTATTGGATATACTCTTGATGATCTTAAGGGCATTAGTCCCACTCTATGTCAACATAAAATAAATTTGGAAGCAGATGCCAAACCAGTTCGTGATCCTCAATGACGTTTGAATCCTAAAATGAAAGAAGTGGTAAGAAAAGAAATACTAAAGCTTCTGGAGGCAGGTATAATTTATCCTATTGCTGATAGTCAGTGGGTAAGTCCTGTTCATTGTGTCCCTAAGAAGGGAGGTATTACTGTTGTTCCTAATGATAAAGATGAATTGATTCCACAAAGAATTATTACAGGTTATAGGATGGTAATTGATTTCCACAAATTAAATAAGGCTACTAAGAAAGATCACCCCTTACCTTTTATCGATCAAATGCTAGAAAGATTATGCAAACATACACATTACTTCTTTCTAGATGGTTATTCTGGTTTCTCTCAAATACCCGTGTCGGCCAAAGATCAATCAAAGACTACATTTACATGCCCTTTTGGTACTTTTGCTTATAGACGTATGCCTTTTGGTTTATGTAATGCACCTGCTACCTTTCAAAGATGCATGATGGCTATATTCTTTGACTTTTGTGAAAAGATTTGTGAGGTTTTCATGGACGACTTTTCTGTCTATGGATCTTCTTTTGATGATTGCTTGAGCAATCTTGATCGAGTTTTGCAGAGATGTGAAGAAACTAATCTTGTATTGAATTGGGAAAAGTGCCACTTTATGGTTAATGAAGGTATTGTCTTGGGGCATAAAGTTTCTGAAAGAGGTATTGAAGTTGATAAAGCCAAGGTTGATGCTATTGAAAAGATGCCATGTCCCAAGGACATCAAAGGTATAAGAAGTTTCCTTGGTCACGCCAGATTTTATAGGAGGTTCATTAAGGACTTCTCAAAAATTTCTCGGCCTCTGACTAATTTATTACAAAAAGATATACCATTTGTCTTTGATGATGATTGTGTAGAAGCATTTGAAATACTTAAGAAAGCATTAGTCTCTGCACCTATTGTTCAGCCACCTGATTGGAATTTACCCTTTGAAATTACGTGTGATGCTAGCGATTATGATGTAGGTGTTGTTCTAGGGCAAAGAGTTGATAAGAAATTAAATGTTATCCATTATGCTAGTAAGACTCTAGACAATGATCAAAGAAATTATGCTACTACTGAAAAGGAACTTTTAGCAGTTGTATTTGCTTGTGATAAGTTCAGACCTTATATTGTTGATTCTAAAGTAACTATCCACACTGATCAGCTGCTATTAAATATCTTATGGAGAAGAAAGATGCTAAACCTAGACTTATTAGATGGGTTCTCTTGCTACAAGAATTTGATTTGCATATTGTTGATAGAAAAGGAGCTGAGAACCCCATTGCAGACAACTTATCTAGGTTAGAGAATGTTCTTGATGACCCACTACCTATTGATGACAGCTTTCCTGATGAACAATTAAATGTCATAAGTACTTCTCATAGTACCCCATGGTATGCTGATTATGCTAATTACATTGTTGCTAAATTCATACCACCTAGCTTCACATACCAACAAAAGAAAAAGTTCTTCTATGATTTGAGACATTACTTTTGGGATGACCCACATCTTTATAAAGAAGGAGTGGATGGTGTTATTAGACGTTGTGTACCTGAGCATGAACAGGAACAGATCCTACGCAAGTGCCACTCTGAAACTTATGGAGGACACCACGCAGGAGATAGAACTGCATATAAGGTATTGCAATCCGGTTTTTATTGGCCTACTCTCTTCAAGGATGCCCGTAAGTTTGTCCTATCTTGTGATGAATGTCAAAGAATTGGTAATATTAGTAGACGTGAAGAAATGCCTATGAATTATTCACTTGTTATCGAACCGTTTGATGTTTGGGGCTCTGATTATATGGGACCTTTTCCTGCCTCTAATGGATATACACATATTTTAGTTGCTGTTGATTACGTTACTAAGTGGGTAGAAGCTATTCCAACTAGTAGTGCTGATCATAACATTTCTATTAAAATGCTTAAAGAAGTTATTTTCCCAAGGTTTGGAGTCCCTAGATATTTAATGACTGATGGTGGTTCACATTTTATTCATGGCGCTTTCCGTAAAATGCTTGCTAAATATGACGTCAATCATGGAATTGCATCTCCTTATCACCCACAGTCTAGTGGTCAAGTAGAATTGAGTAATAGAGAACTCAAATTAATTTTGCAAAAGACTGTCAATAGGTCTAGAAAGAATTGGTCCAAGAAACTTGATGATGCATTATGGGCCTATAGAACTACATATAAAAATCCTATGGGTATGTCTCCATATAAAATGGTATATGGAAAAGCATGTCATTTACCTCTCGAACTAGAACATAAGGCATATTGGGCTATTAAAGAGCTCAACTATGATTTCAAACTTGCCGGTGAAAAGATGTTATTTGATATTAGCTCTCTTGATGAATGGAGAACCCAAGCTTATGAAAATGCCAAGTTGTTTAAAGAAAAGGTTAAAACATGGCATGACAAAAGGATACAAAAGCGTGAGTTTAATGTAGGTGATTATGTATTGCTATACAACTCTCGTTTAAGATTTTCTGCAGGAAAACTTCTCTCTAAATGGGAAGGCCCCTATGTTATTGAGGAGGTCTATTGTTCCGGTGCCATAAAAATCAACAACTTTAAAGGCAGAAATCCGAAGGTGGTAAACGGTCAGAGAATTAAACATTATATCTCAGGTAATCTCATAAATATTGAAACCAATATTATTGAAACCGTAACCCCGGAGGAATACATAAGGGACACTTTCCAGAATGTTTCAGACTCCAAAAAGGAATAGGTATGTGGTACGGTAAGTAAACCGACTCCAAAACAATTTTTAAGGCAATATTTCTCCGTTTTGGAATATTTAGAAAAATAGAAAATTAAGTAGCAGTTAGGGAAGGACACGAGGGCCCCATGAGGGTGGAGGGGGCGCCCTACCCCCCTGGGCGCGCCCCCTACCTCGTGAGCACCTTGTGTGCCTTCCGAACTCCGTTTTCTTGCACGATGCGTATTTTGGTCAGTAAAAATTCACTATATATTCTCCCGAAGGTTTTGACTCCCGTATCATGCAAATATTCTCTGTTCTTGTTTCGAGCTGTTTTTCTGACAGATCTAGATTATCATGACGTCCCCAAGTGCTTCCAAGGACAAGTTCTTCGAGAAGGTCATCAACCCTTACCTCGCGGAGGTGATGCGACACCCTCAAACCATTGAGATGCGTGATGGGTTGCTGCACATCCGCGATGCTGAGGGACCAAAGGGAACCGGAAGCGTGGAGACGAGGCTCGAAGCAATGGAGCAACAAGTTTTCAAGTGCCAAGGGATGGTGGAGCGTGGAATCAACGCTAGCCACACGATGCTCGTGAAGTTCACTAACAACTACAAGCCGGATGCGAAGAACACCGAGGAGGCCATCTTCAAGCTACATGAGAAGATCGAGCACCTCCAAGCCCAAATCTATGACCTGCAAAACCAAAACTATGAGTATGAATATAGATTCAAAAGAATGAGTTTGGCTGCAGATTCGAGGATTCCGGAGACTCGATCATCCTTCTATGATGGTGAACCTATGCCTTGGAAGATGGATGACAAGCCCGCATCATCAACAACACCTCCACCTTCTTCACCGACCAAGGATATATAATCACATGGGTATGGGCACTCCCCTTGGCAACTGCCAAGCTTGGGGGAGGTGCCCCGGTATCGTATCACAATCACAACTCCTATCTTTATCGTTTTCCTTAGGTCGATCCTATTAGTAGTATTTTGATCTAGTAGAATAAAGTTTATGGCATGATCTAGTTTTAAGTTTTGCTTTATGATCTCTCTATGTAATCGAGTCCGTGAGCTATATAATAAAGATTAGTGTTGAGTCAAGGGCTTGATTTTCTTGCTATGATCTTGGGTGAATAAAAGAAAAGAGAAAAAGAATAAGAAGAAACAAAAGTTCATATTGATCTTATTGATAGTAATGACTTCACAAAGAAAGAGTGTTATGATTAAAAGTTGTTGGGAGTTGGCAGACATAGCTTTGGTCATGGTTGCAATTAATAGGAAGTAATAAGGAAAGAGAGGTTTCACATATAAATATACTATTATTGACATCTTTCATGATTGGGAGCACTCATCAAAATATGACATGCTAAAGAGTTGATGTTGGACAAGGAAGACAATGCAATGGGTTATGTTTTCTTATATCTGAGATAAAGTATGTTGTCATGGATCATCCAACATGTTGAGCTTGCCTTTCCCCCTCATGCTAGCCAAATTCTCAGCACCAAGTAGAGATACTACTTGTGCTTCCAAATACCCTTAAACCAGTTTTGCCATGAGAGTCCACCATATCTACCTATGGATTGAGTAAGATCCTTCAAGTAAGTTGTCATCGGTGCAAAGCAATAAAAATTGCTCTAAATATGTATGATTAGTGTGGGAGAAATAAGCTTTATACGATCTTGTGATGTGGAAGTAATAAAAGCGACGGACTGCATAATAAATGTTCATATCACAAGGGGCAATATAAAGTGACGTTCTTTCGCATTAAGATTTTGTGCATCCAACCATAAAAGCGCATGGCAACCTCTGCTTCCCTCTGCGAAGGGCCTATCTTTTATTATTATCTTCTACCTTTGCAAGTGTCATGGTGATCTTCACCTCTCCTTTTTTCATTTTATCCTTTGGCAAGCCCAGCATGTTGGAAAGAACCTGATATATATCTAATTGGATGTAGGGGGGCATGAGTTATTATTGTTGACATTACCCTTGAAAAAAGATTGTGGGGCGAAACTATAAGCCCCTATCTTTCTCTGTGTCTGATTAAAACTCCGTAACCACAAGTATTGCGCGAGTGTTAGCAATTATGAAGGACTAGATGATAGTTGAGTATGTGGACTTGCTTTTTAGCTCTGACATAGACTCTTTCTGATGTTATGATAAATTGCAATTGCTTTAATGACTGAGGTTATAGTTTGTTGGTTCTCAATAAGGTTTCTGATTCATACTTTTGCATTGTGAATAGATCATCACTTGAACATAAGTAATCATATGACAATATCTATGTATGTTGCTGCTATGAGAATAATCATGATGCCCTCATGTCCGTATTTTATTTTTATCGACGCCTCTACCTCTAAACATAGGGACATATTTATTGTTATCGGCTTTCGCTTGAGGACAAGCGAGGTCTAAGCCTGGGGGAGTTGATACGTCCATTTTGCATCATGCTTTTATATCGATATTTATTGCATTATGGGTTGTTATTTCACATTATGTCACAATACTTATGGCTATTCTCTCTTATTTTACAAGATTTACATAAGGAGGGAGAATGCCGGCAGCTGGAATTCTGGGTTGGAAAAGGAGCAAATATTAGAGACCTATTCTGCACAACTCCAAAAGTCCTGAAACTCCACGGAATACCTTATAATAAATAATGAAAAATCCTCGCCAAAGATGAAGACCAGGGGGGCCACACCCTTTCCACGAGGGTGGGGGGCGCCCCCCCTAGGGCGCGCCCCCTACCTCGTGGGCCCCCTGGTGGCTCTCCGATGACCATCTTCTGCTATATGAAGTCTTTCGTTGAGAAAAAAACCAGAAGCAACCTTTCAGGACGTAACTCCGCCGCCACGAGGCGGAACCTTGGCGGAACCAATCTAGGGCTCCGGCAGAGCTGTTATGCCGGGGAAACTTCCCTCCCGGAGGGGGAAATCATCGCCATCGTCATCACCAACGCTCCTCTCATCGGGAGAGGGCAATCTCCATCAACATATTCATCAGCACCATCTCATCTCAAAACCCTAGTTCATCTCTTGTATCCAATTCTTGTCTCCAAGTCCGGGATTGGTGCTAGTAGGTTGCTAGTAGTGTTAATTACTCCTTGTAGTTGACGCTAGTTGGTTTAATTGGTGGAAGATCATATGTTCAGATCCTTTATGCATATTATTACCCCTCTGATTATGAACATGAATATGCTTTGTGAGTAGTTACGTTTGTTCCTGAGGACAAGGGAGAAGTCTTGCTATTAGTAGTCATGTGAATTTGGTATTCGTTCGATATTTTGATGAGATGTATGTTGTCTAGCCTCTAGTGGTGTTATGGGAACGTCAACTACATAACACTTCACCATTATTTGGGCCTAGAGGAAGGCATTGTGAAGTAATAAGTAGATGATGGGTTGCTAGAGTGACAGAAGCTTAAACCCTAGTTTATGTGTTGCTTCAGAAGGGGCTGATTTGGATCCATATGTTTCATGCTATGGTTAGGTTTACCTTAATACTTTTGTTGTAGTTGCGGATGCTTGCAATAGAGGTTAATCATAAGTGGGATGCTTGTTCAAGTAAGAACAGCACCCAAGCACCGGTCCGCCCACATGTCAAATTATAAAAGTACCGAACGCGAATCATATGAACGTGATGAAAACTAGCTTGACGATATTCCCATGTGTCCTCGGGAGCGCTTTTCCTTATATAAGAGTTTGTCCAGGCTTGTCCTTTGCTACAAAATGGATTAGGCCACCTTGCTGCACTTTGTTTACTTTTGTTACTTGTTGCTCATTACAAATTATCTTATCACAAAACTATCTGTTACCACTTTTTCCAGTACTTGTAGAGAATACCTTACTGAAAACCGCTTATCATTTCCTTCTGCTCCTCGTTGGGTTCGACACTCTTACTTATCGAAAAGACTACGATAGATCCCCTATACTTGTGGGTCATCAGCCTACTGCTCTTCTTCCGCGCCCGTGGGGCCACTCCCTCTCCATGCCCACGCCTGTGCCACACTGCGTCGATCGCGCCCGCCACTGCCATCGCGCTTGCCGCAGCCACCGCACCACTGTGACCCGCGCGACGCACACCCTGGCCACGCGCCACACTCTCGCTAGCTGGCTCGCCCCGTCTGCTACCGCCTATCTCTTCGCTCGCCCCGCAGTCGCGCCCCTGCCTCGTGCCCCCTCCTGTCACGACCATCTTCTGCCGGCCACCCCCTCAGCCACGCCGGCCGCTTGCCTCGTCTGCTGTGTGCTGCTTCCTGCTGCTATGCCCTGCTCTACCACTGGTACGCTCCTGCACCATGTCCTCGACACCGCCGTGGACAAACATGGCGGAGGGATTGTCAATGGAGTACGAGGAGGAGGTGGCGGAGAAGGTGTGGAGAGGCAGGATGTATGGGGTGGCGTCAGTTGGCTGTGGTGGAGGTGTTTATGCGAGAAGGAGCCAGAGCGGAAGGAGAGGTCACAATTGGAAAGAATCACAAAAAAATCATAACCTGGAGATCTCATTCCAAAAAATGCTAATATCGATGGAAGGGTAGTTTCCTTCTATAGGTGGAAAACATAGGAAATATTGGTTGTTATCAAGGAAAGGTAAAAATTTACGAAAGTTAGAATTTTGAACCGATTTCTATGCAAATGGGGTTTTATTGTTTGGTAACGTGATATCAGTACCTGCCCGTTTGTGACGTGTGTGATTAGGAAAGTTTGCAAATGTTAAGAAACTATTTATTGGAAGGAAAGTTTGCGACGTGTCTATTATTTGTTTCCTAAAACAAATTTCACTAATGAGAGAAATCGATTGATTTAGATAAGTTAGATTAAAATATATTATTTGTTTCCTGAAAATATGTTATTTGTTTCCTAAGACAAATTCAACGAATAAAAGGAATCGATTGATTTGCATAATTTAAGGAAGTTAGATCCGTGATTTGTTATACGTTAGGAAAGTTCTGGTTGTAATAAAGAGTGGAGAGAAAAATAAACCGATGGACCAGGGTGGGAGGGGTTGGTGGGAGAAGAGACGAAAAAACCCAACGAAAATAAACCATGGAGACTATTCACCAACTGCTCCATTAGGAGTAGAGATCTTGACAGAAGCCACTAGTGAAACCTATGGCCCCCGGGTTTGTTTTCCATCATACAAGTTGCCAATCTACTTTATTTTGCTATCTTTTACTTTCAATCTATATCATAAAAACACCAAAAATATTTATCTTATTATTATCATCTCTATTAGATCTCTGTCGGTGTCAAAACCGGCGGATCTCGGGTAGGGGGTCCCGAACTGTGCGTCTAGGCCGGATGGTAACAGAAGGCAAGGAACACGATGTTTTACCCAGGTTCGGGCCCTCTTGATGGAGGTAAAACCCTACGTCCTGCTTGATTAATATTGATGATATGGGTAGTACAAGAGTAGATCTACCACGAGATCAAGGAGGCTAAACCCTATAAGCTAGCCTATGGTATGATTGTTGTATGATGAAGTTGTCCTACGGACTAAAACCCTCCGGTTTATATATACACCGGAGAGGGTTAGGGTTACACAAAGTCGGTTACAATGGTAGGAGATCTTGAATATCCGCATTGCCAAGCTTGCCTTCCACGCCAAGGAAAGTCCCATCCGGACACGGGACGAAGTCTTCAATCTTATATCTTCATAGTCCTGGAGTCCGGCTGAAGGTATAGTCTGGCTACCCGAACACCCCCTAATTCAGGACTCCCTCAGTAGCCCCTGAACCAGGCTTCAATGACGACGAGTCCGGCGCGCAGATTGTCTTCGACATTGCAAGGCGGGTTCCTCCTCCAAATTCTTCATAAAAGTTTGTAAACACCAAGAGTAGTGTCCGGCTCTGCAAAATAAGTTTCCACGTATTGCCACAAAGAGAATAATATTAACACAAATCTAATCTGCTGACGTATTCCGCAGCGTGACATCACACTACGGCCATGCCTTTATTCGAATCGTTTTCACTTTTCCACCTCAGCGTGTTTTGCGAGGCGGTTTCCTTGGCACGTCTTGTCAAAGCAGAGATCGTGTCCCCCATTTACGGGATTCTCATCAATACGGACGTGGGTAACCCAACCGCGCCATTTATCACGACGCTAGGGAGGCAAGCGAGTTTTACTAGGCCGGTGGGGACGCATAGTCGCATCCGCTCATATAAGGGGATAAGGATCCACCTTTTTACCTACGCCTTCTTCCTCCTTTGCCTATCCATCTTCTGCGCACCCGAGCTCCAGCGCCCAAGCCCGCACTTCCTACCTCAACCTTCTCCAACAATGTCCGGAGCGGGAGGCAAGTGGATGGTCTCCTCCGTCACGGAGGGCCATGTCAAAAGCTAAGGAAGGCCGGATACCTGTCCAAAGACATCGCGCACCGGCTTCCTGAGGAGGGGCAGCTTCTCCCCACCCCAAGGCCCCATGAGAGGGTAGTATTTCTTCCCCACTTCCTCCGCGGACTGGGTTTTCCTCTCCACCCATTTGTCCGCGGGCTCATGTTCTACTATGGCCTAGATTTCCACGATCTGGCCCCGAACTTCATCCTCAATATCTCGGCGTTTATCGTCGTGTGCGAGGCTTTCCTCTGCATCCGCCCCCATTTCGGCCTCTGGCTCAAGACCTTCAACGTCAAGCCAAAGGTGGTGCGCGGCAACCAGGCGGAGTGCGGAGGTGCCATGGCGGGCAAAATAGCCAACGTCCTATGGCTCGAGGGCTCCTTTGTGGAGACCTTGAAGGGGTGGCAGTCAGGGTGGTTTTACATCACTGAGCCACGCGATCCGAAGTGGATCGCAGCCCTTGAATTCCGATCCGGACCCCCTACGCGGCTCACGTCCTGGAAGGAGACGGGCTTGTCGTGGGGCAACGAAGAAGAGGTGACCGGACTGCAAAAATGCATCCAGTCCCTGGTGAACAAGCAGCTCAAGCTTGTCAACGTAGTCCAGGTCATGCTCGTCCGCCGGATCCTTCCGTGTCAAGAACGGGACTTCAATTTGTGGGAGTTCAACCCGACGCAGCACCGAACTCTGAGCAGGCTCTTCGATACGATGTACGAAGATGTCTGGAAGGGGCTAACCAAAGGCGTCGAGGCTCCCACATCCGCCTCCGAAGACCGCGGATTCAGCTCGCAGCGTCCTGCTGGCGAGGTAAAATATTTTCATCTTTTACAGGATGTTAAGTTTTCTTCATAGTTTGACTCTATGCGGGATCTAAACTCCCTTACCTTTGACAGGATTGGCAGGCGAAGTCCGGACTGATTAACTGTCCGGCTCCCTTGCCCGAAGACCCAGCCCCTGCTCTCCTAGTGAAGCTGCTGGTTCTGGCACCTTATGTGGTGTCGGAGAAGAAGGCCAAGAAGAAGAAGGCCACGGGGACTCGAAAGAGTTCCCGGCATATGGTGGTGTCGGACTCGTCGTCCGACGAGTCCGAGACGCACTCCTCCCGTGAAGACGAGGAGGAGGAAGAAGAAACCTCTCCCCCTCCAGCGGGGGGAGAAAAGAAGAGGAAGGCCACCCAGTAGGGGAGGCCGAGGGGTCCAAGAAGAGGAAAACCCCTCCGCCAGACTACGCCCCCGATGCCGACGAGGACGAAGAGGAGTGGCCGGACAGGGCCAAGCGTCCGGCGAAATCGTAAGTGTTCGGATACCAGAGTAACTCATGATATTCCTTTTGTTGCACAGCTTTCCCTAATGTCGAATATAATCATGCAGCCCGCCCAAGGACGGGCTCGATGAGTCGTCGAGCGGCTCCCTGGATTCATCGGACGTGAATTCAGTTCCGCCCGCTGCCTCCCCCTGTGCTACGTATGACACCGAAGTGGCGTCGCGACAAGCTCTGGGGCAAGAGGAGGTGGTCCAGGAGGAGCCGCGAGGCGACCTCCCGGACTCCAGGAGTAAAGGGGACAAGACCCCCCAGGGCTCCAAGTCCGGCTTTAAGCCGGACACCGCACCGGAATCATCAACGATTTCGGACCGCGGCAGGCGAACTCCTGCCAAGAGGAGCAAGCCTATTGAGCCGGCGTCCTCCGCCCAACCGGAGGCGCCGGACAATCTGCTGGAGGTGCTTAAGGGCGCCTCCATCGACGAGGAGCACCATACCATTATGAGTACGGTGGTCCAGAAGGTTCGGTCCACCAAAAGCGGACTGATTGAAGCTTGTGGTAGCCTTCTAACAGGCTTCGAGGTAAGTAAAAATATGTAAAAATATTACCGCATAGACAGTAGCCCCTGATGCTCTGTTTGGCGTTCGGAAAGAAAAGCCGAATAGAGGATCTATTAAATATCGCAGGAGTCTAACTAAAAAGGAGTCAATATACGTATGCAGGCTTCGCTGCTGGCCACCGCCACACTGACTGCGGAGGTGGGTGCCCTAAAGCAGGGCCTCGAGCGGACCGAGAAAGAGCTCGGCTTTGCCAAATGGCAGCTCGAGGAGAAAGAAGGTAAGAGATACCTTATAGAAAAAATGCCTATAAGAAGACGCAATTGCAAAAAATGACAGGAGTATACTACTTATTTGTAGGGGCCACAACTGAGGTGGCGACCCTCAAGCAGGCGCTGTCCGAGGCCGAGAAGAAAGCGGCCACGGAGCGCACCGAGCGGGAGAAATTTGAGGCGCAGGTCGGCGAGGTGCAGCAAGAGCTTCAGGCTCTCATGAAAAAACATGAGAGTTTGGAGCTTGACTCAAAGACGCGAGCGTCCGAGCTTGCTGCGGCCCTTAAAACTGCCAAGTCTGCCAAGGCCGAAGCCCAGAAGGCCCTCCAGGAATTGGATGCGGTGAAAAAGATAGCGGCGAGTAAGGCTTCTCTATGGAAAGCAGACATATAAAAGTAAACTACTTGTTACTTACCCAAATCCGGAGCTCTCCAGGGGCATTCGCAGATCTTCCCTGCAGCGTATCCGATGCCGCCGCATTCTACCAAGCCGAGGAAGGCAGCTCGACGGAGAAGGTGTTCTGGTCTCAGTACGCTGAGGCCGGACACCCTGTGCCCTTGAGCGACCAGCTGAAGCAGCTGGTCGAGCTCCACAAGGCGGCCGAACAGGCCCTGAAGGGCTTCATAGTTCGCCTGTGGCCTGGAGAGGCCCTACCTGGGAGCTACTTCGGACTGGTGCGGCGGCTGGTGGAGGCTTGTCCCAGGCTCGAGGTCATCAAGCGCTCCGTCTGCATCGAAGGAGCCCGTAGGGCCCTTGCCCGTGCAAAGGTGCACTGGGGTAAGCTGGACGGTGAGAAGCTAGTGAGGGACGGGCCGCCGCCGGGGAAGGACCATCGCAAGCCCGAGAACTATTACAAGGATGTTCTGGCTGGTGCCCGCCTTATGGCGGATGAATGCACCAAGGATGTAATTTTTGAATGAACTCGCTCGTGTTATCCTGTGCGCTGAAAACTTGTTCATATGCGCTAAGCAATGCTTGAATTTAAAATATTACTTTCTATGCGGTCGTTTATCAAAAAATTGAGAGATGGCCAGTCGTCGGCTTCTGCCCCCATGCCACAAGTGCTGGGGTGTTCAGGATAAACCCGAGCGCTCTTTTTCCCATGATTGGGTCCGTCGAGGGAGGCGCTCAGCACAATGAACAACACAATCGGACTATAATGCTTGAACACTCTCACTTAGCCATAGAACTTTATAATTTTAAATTTCGGCGAAGCCCCTAGTATTCGGAAGGCCAAGTTCGGGGCGCTATCCACGCCTTGGCCGGACAAAGCCGGTTCCTCACTCGAAGCGGCATAAGTTTTTAAGGACTCGAAAAACCTCTCGAACAGCGACCGGTCTCTCACCTCATCATGAAAGTCAATTTTAGCTTTCTCTACTGAGGTGCTCAGCCTAGCTCAACTGGGGCACAATCGCAGTAGTTCTCCTAGTGCTACCTTAGTCGATATAGCAGAACGTAAGGCACCAAAACATAGGAGCCGGGCAAACCCAACTATTGACCCAAATCATGATTCGGAGCCGATGCATATAGTGCTATAAGTTCGGGGTGCCGCAATTGTGAAAGTGTACGGACTTCTCACGCCATATTGATGGGTACTGAAGCCCCTGGCGTATTTTTGCCGTACCACAGTGTACGGATGCAACATGTTATTGATAAACATATATATAAAAAGAGGATAATGCAAAAAATAGACAAAAAGCTATGCATTGTTTATAGAAAGGCCGCTATGAAAGCGGAACGATACAAATTGTGCGATAAGCAAAAGAAATTGGACAATTTAACATGTCCTGGCCAGGGGCAGGCCGCGGAATTGTATTAAAAAACAGGTATACTGCTCGCAATAGAGACCACCTGGGAGTTCCATAATGCGGCGTGGCTTGTCTGCTTTCCTGGATCTTGCATCGTTTGTGCGGCAGTTGAATTGCCGAACGGGTCATCCGAAGTATGGAGTCCTGAGAGTAAGAGAAAAAAAGAAAAAAAGGAATCCGGTAGCCCCTGGTGCGGTTTAAGCCGTATTTCGGGCGTGCCGTGATAGTGCCCCTTCCCCTGTGCCCATGGTATTTCAAGAGCGTAGTTATGTATGTGAAGCACTGCTTTCGCTATATCGCGAGGGCTAGGGTTGGGGCCGCATTGCTACGCTAGCTCAGAACGTGCCAGACAGTCTTGTTGTAGGGTACTCCGGGCGCGCTTGATAGTGTCCGGTTTTTTGAAGGCCGAACTGGAGAACTGCCTAGAGAGGCTGCTTTGTACTTCTGCTGCGAGCGCTGCCGTGTGCTCCTCCTTCGGAGGGAGCGTTCAGTGTTCCCATTGACCGTGATTACTCCTCTAGGGCCTGGCATCTTGAGCTTGAGGTATGCATAGTGCGGTACCATGTTGAATTTTGCGAATGCGGTTTGCCCGAGCAGTGCGTGATAGCCACTACGGAACGGTACTATGTCGAAGATTAACTCCTCGCTTCGAAAGTTATTCGGAGATCCGAAGACCACTTCCAATGTGACTGAGCCTATACAGTTGGCTTCTACACCTGGTATGACGCCTTTAAAGGTCGTTTTGGTGGGCTTGATCCTCGAGGGATCTATGCCCCATTTTTTGCACTGTATCCTGGTAAAGCAGGTTCAGGCTGCTGCCGCCGTCCATGAGGACTCTTGTGAGATGAAATCCGTCAATGATTGGGTCTAGAACCAATGCGGCGAAGTCGCCGTGACGGATGCTAGTGGGGTGGTCCCTTCGATCAAAGGTGATCGGGCAGGAGGACCATGGGTTGAACTTTGGGGCGACTGGCTCCATCGCATATACGTCCCGTAACGCACGCTTCCGCTCCCTCTTGGGGATGTGGATTGCGTATATCATGTTCACCGTCCGCACTCGCGGGGGAAATCCCTTCTGTCCACCGTTGTTTGGTGGCCTGGGCTCCTCCTCGTTGTCGCTATACAGCCCCTTGTCTTTGTTTTCGGCTCTTAACTTGCCAGCCTGCTTGAACACCCAACAATCCCTGTTGGTGTGATTGGCTGGCTTTTCGGGGGTGCCATGTATCTGGCACAAGCGGTCGAGTATTCGGTCCAAACTGGACGGGCCCTGAGTATTTCTTTTGAATGGCTTTTTCCGTTGACCGGATTTGTGGCCTCGGAATCCGGCATTAACTGCCATATCCTCGTTGCTGTCGCTGTTAATGCGGCGCTTTTGTTTGTTCTGACGCGACCTATCACTTTTGTCCTTGGTATTCGAATTACCAGGGTTCTTGGTTAAATTGTTGCTGCGAGCTAGCCAGCTGTCTTCTCCCGCGCAAAAGCGGGTCATGAGTGTCGTGAGGGCTGCCATAGATTTCGGCTTTTCCTATCCCAGGTGCTGGGCAAGCCACTCATCACGGATATTATGCTTGAAGGCCACTAAGGCCTCTGCGTCTGGACAGTCGACTATCTGGTTTTTCTTTGTTAGGAACCGTGTCCAGAATTGCCTGGCCGATTCCTCTGGCTGCTGAATTATGTGGCTTAGGTCATCGGCGTCCGGTGGTCGCACATAAGTGCCCTAGAAGTTGTCAAGGAATGCGGCTTCCAGGTCCTCCCAAGAACCAATTGAGTCTGCTGGCAAGCTGTTAAGCCAATGCCGGGCCGGTCCCTTAAGTTTGAGTGGGTGGTATTTGATGGCGTGTAGATCATCATCGCGGGCCATGTGGATATGAAGGAGATAATCCTCGATCCATACCGCAGGATCTGTTGTGCCATCGTACGATTTGATGTTTACGGGTTTGAAGCCCTCAGGGATTTTATGATCCATTACTTCGTCTGTGAAGCATAGTGGGTGTGCGGCGCCTCTGTATTGGGCTATATCACGACGCAGCTCGAAGGAGCTTTGTCTGTTGAGTTCGGCCCGGCCGGATTTATTGCGTCCGGAGTGACGATCACCGTCACGTGTCGTGGGGCGCCTGCGTGATCCGTAGATCGATCTTGTTTGCCTTGCCTTGTCCTCCAGTATGTCGCGCAGGTCGGGTGCATTTTCCCGTGCCTTAGTATGCTTGACGCGGCGTCGGGGCATGGCTTGAGTGGAGGGCCAAGAGGCCTCTCTGTCGCGGCCACGAGGTGGCCGGTAGTCCATGTCATGCGCTGGTGATGTAGGTGCTTCCTCCTCTAGTCGGGGTAGCGGCCTGCGCTTTGGGTAACTCTTGGAGGGGCGTTCGAGTTCGTACTCTTCAACCGCAAGGACTTCAGTCCATCTGTCAGCTAGCAGATCCTGATCAGCTCTAAGTTGTTGCTGCTTTTTCTTGAGGCTGCTTGCCGTGGCCATAAGCCTGCGTTTAAAACGCTCTTGTTCGGCGAGATCCTCTGGCACGATGAACTCGTCGTCATCGAGGCTTGCCTCGTCTTCGGAGGGAGGCGTATAATTATCGTCCTCAACCTCTTGTTCCGCCGCCCTCTCGTGAGGGCTGGCTTCTCTGTCCTCCTGTGCTGAATCTTGCTGGAGGGGGTGTTCTTCGGCGCTATCCGGAGTAGTATTATCTCCCGTGCCGGAATCACCATTTTTTTGCTTTGGCGGGATTTAGAGTGGCGCCGCTGACGCCGGCGCTTGGGCTGTTTCTTAGAGGTATCGTCCCCCGCTGTTCCATCGCCATCTCCATCCTTTAGAGTGTCCACCATATATATGTCATATGACGAGGTGGCCTTCCAGCGCCTACAGGTGTTGGTTCTTGTTCGTCTCCTGCATCGTCGTCCATGCCGTCGATGTCTTCGGAGTCAAAGTCAAGCATGTCGGTTAAGTCATCGACAGTGGCTACGAAGTGGGTGGTGGGTGGGTTTTGAATTTCTTCATCGTCCGTATCCCAACCTTGCTGACCGTAGTCCGGCCAGGGCTCTCCTGATAAAGAGAGAGACTTTAGAGAATTCAGGATGTCGCCGAAGGGCGAGTGCTGAAAGATGTCCGCGGCGGTGAACTCCATTATCGGCGCCCAATCGGATTCGATCGGCAGGATCACGGGGGGCTCAGAGTTCGGAGAGGAATCCGGCTCCTCGGAGTCACGGGCCATGCGGAGTGCGGGGCTGGAGTTCGGCTCGATCGCCTCTGAGATCGCAGCCCCTGAGGCAGCGTCCAACCGCTGATCCTCGATCGGCGCAGTAGGCTCCGAATCAATGGTCGGAACCGATGCATGTGCGGCCTCCAAGGCGCTGTTCGGCGGCAGAGCTATATCATGCCCATCGAGACAGTGCGGCGCGCTTGGCTGTGGCTCGAATCCGTCAAAGATCAAGTCCCCGCGGATGTCAGCCATGTAGTTTAGGCTTCCAAACCTGACCTGATGGCCAGGGGCGTAGCTTTCGATCTGCTCAAGGTGGCCAAGTGAATTGGGCCGCAGTGCGAAGCCGCCGAAGACGAAGATCTGTCCAGGGAGAAAAGTCTCACCCTGGACTGCATCGTTGTTGATGATCGAAGGAGCCATCGGGCCTAAAAGCGACGACACAGAGGAACTCTCAATGAAAGCACCAATGTCGGTGTCAAAACCGGCGGATCTCGGGTAGGGGGTCCCGAACTGTGCGTTTGGGCCGGATGGTAACAGGAGGCAAGGAACATGATGTTTTACCCAGGTTCGGGCCCTCTTGATGGAGGTAAAACCCTACGTCCTGCTTGATTAATATTGATGATATGGGTAGTACAAGAGTAGTTCTACCACGAGATCAAGGAGGCTAAACCCTAGAAGCTAGCCTATGGTATGATTGTTGTATGATGAAGTTGTCCTACGGACTAAAACCCTCCGGTTTATATATACACCGGAGAGGGTTAGGGTTACATAAAGTCAGTTACAATGGTAGGAGATCTTGAATATCCGCATCGCCAAGCTCGCCTTCCACGCCAAGGAAAGTCCCATCCGGACATGGGACGAAGTCTTCAATCTTATATCTTCATAGTCCTGGAGTCCGGCTGAAGGTATAGTCCGGCTACCCGAACACCCCCTAATCTAGGACTCCCTCAATCTCACTCTTGCAAGTGGCCATGAAGGGATTGACAAACCCTTATCGCGTTGGTTGCGAGGTTATTATTTGTTTGTGTAGGTGCGAGGTGACTCGTGCGTGGTCTCCTACTGGATTGATACCTTGGTTCTCAAAAACTGAGGGAAATACTTATGCTACTTTACTGCATCACCCTTTCCTCTTCAAGGGAAACTAACGCAATGCTCAAGAGGTAGCAGACGGTGGCAACCCTTTCGGAAGTGGACGTCGGTGAGGCGGAGTCGCATTTTCCGGCGCCCCGTATGGTGCATTAGTCTGGGCGCCGCAACCGTGTCGTTGTGGACGTCTGCGGCTCGTCTCGGGACGGATCCATCATTGATCTGACGTCCACCGATACAGTTGGGTTTCGGCCTTCGACGAGAAAAGGTAGGGCATGGGAGACCGCGGCTCCTTGTGTCCCATGAGATGGACTTGTCCCATTTTTTAGGATCACCTTTTTGTTTTATATTGTTTGTTTATTATGGGATGAGAAGGGATTTTTGGTCATGATTTGTTTTTCGTTCGTTTGCCTCACAAACCACAAGCTGGCTCGATTCTCCTCTCACACTCAATTTTTACTCTCTCTTCCATCTCCCATTCTCTTTCCTTCATTAGCAACTATTTTTCTTTTCAGGTGTTCTTTCTTTTCTTGATTATCTATATTTTTTTAATTTTCTGTCAGTTTCTTTCTTTCTTTCTTTTTCATTTGTCTTATATTTTTCTCTTTTTTCAAATTCATGAATAAGATTTCTGTGTATGTTTTTTAATAAAAATTGCAAATACTTTTAAGTTTGTAAACACCTTCTAAATTTGTGAATATTTTCTTTGATTTTAGTTTATGTAGTTTTCATGCAAGCACCAGGGACGGGTCCACCTAATTCAAGGGTATCTAGTTGAATACCCATTGTTTTTGGCAAAAAAAACTAGGTATATATTGTATACATACTGTATGTGTATAAGGAAAAATGAAACTGCTACACCAAAACATGCTAGTCTAGCATTTAAGCCTAAAAACAGAGGCTCACCACGACTTGGCCCAATAGACCACCACGACTTGGCCCAAATGGCTGTAGCAGCACACGCACAATCACCTGTACGAAATCAAGGAGTACTCGTTGCAAAGATCAATCCACCCCTCAGGTTGTGACAAGTGGTACGCTGCATGTGCTTCACTTGTCGCAACCTGGGAGTTTTCCCTTTTTTCATAGATCTGTTTATTCAAAACAATTTATCTCTTAAACCGTGCGTCCAAATCTCAAACCACTTTCACCGTTGTATTCTTCGCGTCGAGATTTTCAAAACTAGATCCTATGTTGATAGGTTTTGACAAACTTTTTTTCATGAAAAAAAAACTAGACAAAAAACCAGACGGAAAAACTGAATCGGGAGCATGGGTTTTTTCCCTTTCCAAAAGAGGCACGTCCGTGTCTCTCACGAAATCACAACCGTGCCTCTCGTGGAAACAAAACCATGACTCTCGCGAAAGCACAACCGTGCCTCTCGTGGAAGCAAAACCGTGACTCTCCCGAAAGGAAAAAAACCAGAAAACATATTCTTTTTCCGTTTCCAAGAGGCACGGCCATGACTCTCGCGAAAGCACAACCGTGTCCCTCGCGGAAGCAAAATCGTGACTCTCGCAAAAGAAGAAAAAAAAAGTAGAAAACACATTTTTTGTTTCCGAGAGGCACGGCCGTGACTCTCGCTAAAGCACAATGTGCCTCTCGTGGAAGCAAAATCGTGACTCTCGCGAAAGGAAAAAAAAACTGAAAACGCGTTTTTTCCGTTTCCGAGAGGCACGACCGTGACTCTCGTGAAAGCAAAATTGTGCCTCTCGCGGAAGCAAAACCGTGACCCTTTCTCCATTTTGCATGTCCACCATTGATACGCAACTAGCCTCACACCAAAACCAAGTTGGTGTTGACCATCGATACGCAACTTGCCCCAACCCCATGACCCAATTGCATGTCCACCAACGACATGCAACTCGCTCGGCCCCTCTTCACAGTTTCATGCCCACCATCGACACGCAACTTGCCCAGAATCTCCCGACCCAGTTGCATGTCCACCATTGACACACAATTGTGCTTGATCCCCGCCCCAGTTGCATGTCCACCAACCATACACAACTTGCCCTAACCCAGTTGCAAGCCTTATTTTTGTCCCAGTTATGAGTCCACTATTGACATGCAACTGGGGCCTTGATCATTTTTTGCCTGGTTGTAAGTCTACACTTGACTCGCAACTAGGCCCGACTTTTTTTGACCCAATTGCATGTCCACCATCAACTTGCAACTTCGCTCGACCCTTTTCTCATTCCAGTTGCAAATCCACCATTGACTCACAATTGGGCTAGTCCTTTTTGTCCGAGTTGCAAGTCCACATTTGGCATGCAACTGGGCTCTTGATCCTTTTTTCAGTTGCAAGTCCATACTTTACTTGCAACAAGGCCTGACTTTTTTGACCCAATTGCATGTCCACCATTGGCTTGCAACTTGGCTCGACCCTTTTCTCATTCTAGTTGCAAATCCACCGTCGACCTGCAATTGGGTCCACATTTTTTTTGTCCCAGTTGCAAGTCCACCATTGACATGCAACTGGGCTCTTTAATCCTTTTTCTACTCCAATTTGCAAGTCCACCGACTCATAACTAGGCCTATTTTTTTGCCTTAGTTGCAAATCCACCATCGACTTGCAACAAGGGTTTGTTTTGCCTTAGTTGCAAGTCCACCCTTTAGTCGCAATTGGATATATTTTTTCCTTAGTTGCAAGTCCACCACCGACTCGCAACTAGGGCTTGTTTTGCCTCAGTTGCAAGTCCACTCTTTACTAGCAATTGGGCCCAATTTTTTCCTTAGTTGCAAGTCCACCACTGACTCGCAACTAGGGCTTGTTTTTGCCGCAGTTGCAAGTCCACCCTTAACTAGCAATTGGGCCTGACTTTTTGTTCCTTAGTTGCAAATCCACCATTGACACGCAATTGGGCCCAACACTTTTTGTCCGTCCCAGTTGCAAGTCCATCATTGACATACAACTTAATATGTTTATGCCCCAGTTGCAAGCCCACTTTCAGACTCACAAATGCGCGTAACTTTGTTTTTGCCTCAATTGGAGTCCATCGTCGACTCGCAACTAGGGCTGACAATTTTGGTCTCAGCTGCAAGTTAACCATTGACTCACAACTGAAACTGACCATTTTGTATACAGTTTCAAGTCAATCCTTGACTCGCTACCATGCTCTTAATTCTGGCGCAATTGCAAGACAACCATCCATAAACAATTGCAAGTCCACCCTTGACTCACAACTGGGCCTGGTGTTTTTGACCCAACTGCAAGTCCACCATCGATTTGCATGTTGCTAATAAAAGAACATGGACCTAGGGAAGGCCTTATAGCAATCACTCATTGTTTGGTCATAGCGGGTCGGCCCATTTCCATTATTAGCGAGTGGTTTTCGAGAAGCGATTAGAGATTTCTCGGAGCAATATGGGGTTTGGGGGATCCACTTTTTTGAACCTTTATGACGTTTTTGGGATGGTTGCTGCCGGCTTTTTTTGTTCTCTTACTTTTTATCTATTTTCTCTATTTAGTTTTCTGTTTTTTCTTTTGGTTTTTTCTATTCGTTTTTTTCATTTTTCATTTTTTCTTCTTTTCATTTCCTTTTTATTGTTTTACAATTCCTGAAACTTTTTGAAAATTATAAAAATATATTAAAATCATGAAAATTTTGGATTTTTTGTTATTAATATTTTTGGAAATTTGTGAACATCCTTTTTGAATTGGTGAACACTTTCTGAATCTGCAAACAAATTTTGAACATCGTGGTTTTTTTGAATCAATGAACATATTTTTGAATGCACAATCAATTGTTAAGTATGTGTTTTAGAAAAAGTTCATCGTATGTTAAAAGAGGTAAGTGTATTAAAAAATGTTCAGGGCATATTAAAGAAATATTCATTGTGCATGATTTAAAAGGTTCATCGTATTTAAAAGAGAGTTCGCTATATATTATATTTTTTCATTTTCTTTGTAAGTCACACATACGTACGCACGTCTTTGTATTTGGGTGGTAGGTTTGATTTGATTGCTCATCGTCTCACAGTCGATATAAGAGTAATTAATTTCATGATGTACTGCGCGGAGTGAAGGAGTGCATTGCATGCATGCACTTGTCATTAAACTTTTAACACGCATGCAAGGAAAGTTTGATTTATTTGGGTTGGACGAGAGGATGAGCGGTAAAGTATAAAAAAACACAAGGTGTGATGCGTTTTTGGATGAGGTGGCATTGATGCCATACTTTTGTTTGTTTTTGTAAGTCAAAAAGTTCTTATCAAATAAGTGATTTTTATTTAGGTAGGTAAATCACGGGCAGAATTTTATAAACATTCATTTACACAAACACATTAACACGGGTAGTCAAATCAAGGTTAACGTATTAGAATATTTATATATTGTTGCAACACACAAGCAAATTATATAGTAAGCTAACAAATGTACGGTGATGAATAACTGTTGCTGTCTACCCATTTCCTTGGGTTTTGTTCCTCCAAGAATTTAACATGTTGAAGTCCAATCCATAGCCCCACGAACTAATTGGCTGAAAATCGAGTACATTCTTTCAGAAAGGGGAAAAGTTTGAGAAATAGGGGTGTGGGCAAGTACATGATCCTTGGAAGGGCTTCTTTTTATTACCGCCGCATTGGTTGCCAAAACCGGCGTTGACCTCGCCATCCTTAGCTTCGCTGCCACCTTTGTTACAACGCTTGTTGTTTCTGTTATGCCAAGGTTTTACATTTGCATCCTGCACCTCAGAAGTGTCCGGGATTGCGACTACGGTTGCTCTTCCGAGCTAACTAGTTAACCTCCCCGATGCAGAATCGAGTCATGAGCTGGGTGAGGCCTGCCATTGTTTTGGGTTTCTCGTGCCCGAGCTCCCTTGCCAACCATTTGTTCGGCTATGCTAGGTCCATTGGCTGCAATATAAAATTTTCCCTACGCGCATATCAACCAGGAACATGCTATGGGAGATGGATCACGGATCGTCACCACTAGACGCGTAGTGCCGTGTAGCAGAAGTAGAGTTGAGGCAGCGCGTCTCCGGAATCATCCCCCCTTGTCGATCTCCCACATAGCAGATCGGATCCCACGATCAAGTTTGCCGGAGCAGCGCAAATGCACCGCCTCGAATGGTATTCGCACGTGCAGGAGGAACATCGTGCGGTGGACTGCTAGGTCCGATCACACAACCGGCGATGAGTGGAGGTTGGCTAGTTGAACACATGCAAAACCCTAGTGACGGCGCCAAAGTGATCAAATGAAACTGTATGCCGCACCTCCACCATATGTCGTGGGTCTAAGACTGACAATAGAATGGGGGTAGGTATGAGGAGGCAAGATCCTAGCTATGGAGTAGTTGTACACACGAGTTTATGAGTTCAGGCCCTTCTCGAAGGAAGTAACAACCCTACGTCTCGGTGCCCTGAGGCGGTCGACTGGATTATATGCGTGTGTGAGTTTACAAAATGATGCGAACCCCTGTCCCGGAGGAGGGGGTGGCTTATATAGAGTGCGCCAGGACCCCAGCTCCCCTCCGTTACACGGGGTTCAATGTACATAAAGAAGGAGCGTTACAGGTAACGTCCGTATTAAAGTGCTATAAATGATAGTTAAGTCTTCGAATAAACGCCTGATCGTTGCTGTGTAGAGTGACTTTAGATCTTCTGTTTGTCGAGTGATTTTTGTGACGGTCGAGTGACATTGATTCTTCCGAGTGGAATGTCTCTGGTCGAGTGGATGATGGTACCCTTTGAATGCTTATGGCTTTAGGGTGATGTCCTTGGGAAGGGCGTCTAGGTCAGGCCTATGACCCTACCCTAGGTACATATCTTCATCATTAGCCCCTGAATGGTTTGGGGCTTGAGTGGAGAAGGAGTCGAGAATTCCTCCGATTCAAATTTTGTGCTCCGGGAGTGACTTATTGCGACCAAGCGAACAACCATGATGATCTCAACTCCTTTTCATTCGCCTTGATCCATTCTTGAATCTGCCGAGTGAACTTTACTGTGATGTCTTGAGTACTGATATGGAGAAGATATTCCGTCTGACAGATTGCCTTGCTGCGGGCGGATATCGTGGGATTCGGATTTGGGGAAGCGCGCGGGACGGGGGAGGCCGCAGTAATCGGAAGGGATTACGTGAGGCCACCTCGATCACCATGCCACCTTTATCGCCACGTACCTCGCGCGTGACTGTTGCGGGATTTGATTGGGTCGTCCAGACCCACAGGTCAGCCACTCGGAAGCGGCCCCATATAAGGTGTCGGGTCGGGGTTTTCTTTGAACAGTGCGTCTTCGTTCTTCTCTTTTCCTCTCAGTTTTCTCTGCTGCATCTGCTCCTGCTCCAGCGCCGCCGCCTTGTTCGAGCTCTACTCGCCGCGATGGGGAAGGAGAAGACGGTAGCATTGGAGCGTGCGAAGAAGGCAACGGCAAAGGCAAAGGGGAAAAAGTCCGGCCGAGGCGGATCTTCCTCGAGGTCCGGCCTGCCGCCGGGCTAGATCCAGGGCGACTGGATTCGCTCGACGATCCGTCAGGACGACATCGACGACCTGGTCGAGGGGGGACTGATCTCCCATGAATCGGTAGGACTCACTACAAAAAAAGGACACATCCGTGACATTTTGGGCCGAATGAAAAAAAATTCTGTCATACATATGACACTTCTATGACGATAATTGTGACAAAACCCAGTATCATCATAGATGTGGTGGGCTCCTACTTCTGTGACAAAAAATCATGACAGAAAATGGGCTTTTCGTCTTGGGCAGGCCGGAGACGTCGCTGCATGACATTCTTTGGGTCGTCCATGACGGAAAAAAACCATGGTAGAAGCGAGGGGGAGGAAAATTTCGGGGAGTTCCCGGTTACGGTGGGAGGTCGGGGGCCGAGCGATGCGCGTTTCTCTAGTACACGTACACGCGTGTGTGCGAGGCGTTGGCTCTAACTGAACCCGAGCGATTGCACTGTAGGCTATGCGTTACTGAACCCGAGCGATCGATCGATGGCTGTTAACTGAACCCGATCGAGCGATTCCTTCGCTACTGCAGCTAACTGAAGCC